>NW_027454656.1:0-66982 GCF_040206685.1 Ascaphus truei | reverse complement strand
AAATAATTGCATTTCTACCCAAATATACCACCTAAAACTTACACACAAGAAGTTTCATGTTTATGGGGCAAAGGGAGCATGAAAAAGGAGACAAGCAGAGGACACGAACTTTCACATGTTATAATTCATGGCCCCTGGCTTATGGTGCTAGGTAGCTGCCAGGGACCCACCGTTTCAGGGGTAACCAGATGGGCTTAACCTTTATTGTATAGCCTGGCAAACCCCTTACCGTCACATGCCTATATTTCAGAAATCCGCCACATCTGTACCCAGGTTAGGCCAGTAAAAGTAATGGGCTAATCGTGCCTTGGTTTTTGTCACCCCCAAATGTCCTGTCTATAGGATTTCAGTCAGCTATCATTAGTAAGAGTCCCCAAAATTCTCCATGCACTACCAGCTGACCCCGGTTCCAGTTAGGAACGGTCTCCCTCATTCATTTTACCCAGACTCTGTGGAGATCATGCTCCTAACACCGAGTCAGTGTCTCTTTCGTCTGGCGTCAGTATAAAGCAGGCCATGTTCACTACACTTACGCAAAATAAAAAGATGGTGAAAGAAAAAACGAGAGGGGGAAGGGTACGCAACAGTCGTTTAAAAATCTCCTTAAGTAAATGTGTATATATATATAAAAAAAAAGACCTCATCTTCATGGTTGTGGCAGAGCTCTCCACATGTACACCTGCACATTTAACAGTCTAGCATCTATTTTCGAAGGAGAAACCATTCTGTCTTTTGCACCACTTACCCATGCAGTGTGTGGTATGATTTGATTGATCTAATCACCAAGGTGGCAGATCCATGTTACAGGCAGTCCTCGGTTATCCAACGGAATCCGTTCTGGAAGTAGCGTTGGATAGTGAAACTGTTGTAAAGCGAGTCCCATGTTAATCATTGGCAGTGCGCGTTGGATAACGCATTCAGGCGTCAAAAAACAGCCCTTAGGGTTGCATTGTAAAGTGAACCGTTGGATAGCAAGGACTACCTGTACTCTTATAAGAAATGATGGGCCTGACGGCAACTCAATTAATAGCAATTCATAATTAATGAAGTCCTCCAACTAAGTGGTGACCAGTGTCACCTATCACTGGGATCCTCAAGTGACAATTCAAGATTTACAGTTTTCATTTAGGCCAACAGCATTCAAAAACACACATCTCACTTTTAGTGCACCAGTGATCGTGCACATTCGTGCCTCCGCACAGATCCAGGAAGGGTCTTGACTTGTCAACAAGATCTTGTAATGTTTAAAACCAGAGACAACATGAAACACAGACAGAGCTCAGTGCACATCCAGTGAAACCTATACACGGTACAGTGCCTAAATATATATGTATAGATATCTATTAAATAAAATGGTCTTCTAGTTTAACATTTTGGCCAAAGTGTTGTAAGCCCCTGAGCCACTACACGGCAGACCACCTCAAGGGTCCCTAACACTAATATAAATTCTTAATAACCTGTGCATTACCAGGAAGAATGATTTATAATAAATCTGTCAAAATTAGTTGCATAGTTCTAAGTCTCATTGAAGCTTTTATTAACCTGTACATTACCAGGAAAAGCACTCTGTATTAGAGTTGTCACAATCATACTGCAAGCAGGCAAGTTCCCCTGGGAGTGGGAGATGCTATGGAGTGAGCTTTTAACCATTTAAATGTGGGAGGGGGTGAGCTTCAACAAGATAGGAAGAGCTACCTTCCAATCAGCTAAAACCAGCTGAACAAGATTTGTAAAACATACAGGACATCTGCAAGCTGAAATGTGATAGACTTGATGGCCTCCAGAAAAAGTAGCTCAGCAGTAAGAACTTTGAAGTAGGTTAACAAGTTTCAAATCATAGTCTTTTGATTTTGGTACCCAGGGCACACGGAGGTGTCGACTTGCCCAATAACATTTGTAAGCTCTCAGGATCGTTGTGCATGCAAAATTATACATTCAGCATTACACACAGATCCGTCATTTAAACTGCCAAGATGTCCACACACTAGAGGGCAGTGTGGCATTCCAATTTCAGTTATGGAATTCTCCACCATGCAAAACTGGGGAGAAACCATCAGATTTATTAAAAGGAAAAACCTCCAATAATGTAGGTACAGTATTGTTAACTTCTATCGTTCCAATCTATGCAGCACTTTACAGGAGTTATAATACAGATAACGGGGTGATATACACAAGTGCATTATACATTTAGTTAAAATGTTACTTCAATTGGATTCCTTTTCTTTGCAGCAAATCCAGTGCAAACCATCATACAGTATTTATCCGTTTTGCAACAAGTAGACCTAATTTCTCATTATTTCTTGTACAAATCCTCTCGATCAAATATTTGATCATACATCATACAGAAAACACACAAGGACAACCCCCCAACCCCCCCCCCCCCAAAACAAACAACCAACAGGATTAATACAGGTTCTGTTCTTTTATTTTATCTAGAATTGGCGGTATCCAAGTGTTTCACAATCACACTTGTTATAGAAACCATTTGCATTTAAAGAACATTCAAAAAGATTAGGTACAAATATCTTATTACTTTCCAGTGTACTTTATTTAACATAACATTTTAGAAAAGGCTCACAGATGCTTGTGAAAGGGACAAAATACATATTGCACAAATATCCGATTCTCAGCCTAAACTCACATAATTTATAGTTAAATCAAGATTTAGATAATCTACAGCAAACCTGTGCGAAATAAACAATTTTGCTTATTCGGTAAAGGGCCAAAGCACCCATTTGGCAGATTTGCATGTTATAGAACAGGGGCGGTCAACTCCAGTCCAAGAACTACCAACAGGTCAGGTGTTCAGGATATCCTTGCTTTACCACAGGTGGCTCAATCAGTGTCTCAGTCTTCAACAGCCTCTGACCACCTGTGCTGAAGCAGGGATATCCTGATAACCTGACCTGTTGGTAGTTCTTGGGGACAGGAGTTGTCCGCCCCCGTTATAGATTAAGGGCCAATGCCGAGCAGCGGAGTGGTGAAGGCCTGTTACATACACTGACAGACATCAAAATAAAACATCATTTGCGCACCCCTACAATCTGAAAGTCTTTACACAAACAAAAAGAAAATAACAAACTTATGTTTAAAGTTAAAACAATGTCCGCCTGAAAACCAAAATAAAATTGCGTGATTTTAAAGCCAACCTCTCCCCCCCCCCCCCAAAAAAATAAACCACGTATGAGCAGTTCACATACCGTATGCAGCACTGCACTATCCTGCCAGCCCCAAACTATCAAAGGAGATGTCCAGGTAAAGCTTAGCCCTCTCTCGGAGGCGGGGGAGGGGTGTGTGTTGCACTCTGGCAGCGAAAGGGTTAATGTTCACGAATTCAGAAAAAACTGCTCTATAGTTCAACTTCTGACATTTAACAAAATATATACATTCCTCTTAAATTACCTTCGCTGGAGCATCCGCCCAGAAACAGAAAATATGAACTTTAAGAAATGGCCCAAACTTCAATTCTTTTGGCCAGGGTTGCTCAACTCCAGTCCTTACACCCCCTCTCTCTCCTCCTCCCCCCTCTTGTTTTTAGGATATCCCCGCTTCAGCACAGGCGGATCAGGCTTTGAGCCACCTGTGCTGAAGCTGGGATATCTTGAATAGCCTCCTCAACACGTCAGATTGAAGACTGGAGATGAGCACCCCTGCTTTAAGCCATTGGAACCTGCAACACACGTCTAACAGTAATGGGACGCAAAGCGGCCGAGTAACAGTTTAAGGCTATTTAAATTACTTCATTAACACCTTTAATAAATACAAAATAAAATCCTTACAAAAATAAATGTGTCTAATTATATATGACAAGCAGAACGAGCATGCGTGAAATTAAAATACTGCGCGGCTTAACGTGTGCACGTAACCCTTTCACTACTGGGATGACAGACTTGCATTCTGTTCCAGCATTTAATGGTATCAAATGTGTATTGAGATGCACAATGTTCACAAATTTGCAGAACGGTTAATGCAGACCGTGTTCAGGCGGCTACCACAAATATCTGCTGAGCCCAGCCATGCAACATTAAAGGGTGCAAGTATGCGTTAGCCAACCCTCTCCCAAGTTAAAGATGGACATCAAAAACTGCTTTGACAGCGTGACTTTGTTTCATTGTTTACTAAACTGTGCTACTCCGCAAGACACCTTCCAAACACACCTTAGTAAATATGGCCTTTACGGAGCATTCAAGTGAATGGGCTAGAAGTGGTCTTGCGGCCCGGAAGCACATCTTAGAACATATGGCTGCCTTTGATCAATTTAAACGGCTAACAAATTTTCAACATATGTGCAAATACTAGTCTGATTAACTCTGTCCAGTGTACCCTTTCACTGCCATGAGGTAAGAGCCACACATCGCAGGTCTCCCTGCACTTACTGCAACCTTAGACCTGGAGCACAGGTGGTGGTGAAATCTTATTGTCTACACATTTGGCAAAGTAGCCTTCACAAAATTGCAAAATAAAAAAAAAAAAAAAATAGTCGTTGAGCAAACTTAAGACATTAAACAATCCTGTCCTGACGGGGTTACCGGCGTGCAGCGCTGTCAATCCGGGAGGCATTAAAGTGACGGTTCCTTATACGCAACTGCTAGGTGAGAAGGAGCAGGCGGTGGACGGTACTTCAGGTGGGCATAACCTGGCAGGAGACGCCCTGGTCTTTGAAGGCAACTTCATGGTAAATAGCTGTATACATTGGTACGTGCCAGGCTTTACGGCTTTACATCAGGCAAAGATGCAAAAGATAGTCATAACCTAGCAGATCGAGGAAGAAGCGGCATGTCCAAAACACTGCAGGGCCACTGTATTTAGCTCATCTCAAAAAAAGGTGTTAATAGGGAAGATCAAAACAAAAAAGCAAATGCCATGTTCCATCCTTCAGAACTTAGTAACTAAGCATCGCAAGTCGTATAATGAGCATTGTAAGGATCAGGCTCACGTTTCCTAAGAGAGAAGAGACAGCACGTTAATAAGAACGCATGACTTCTATTGAATTCACGGGAGGGCCGGAGCACAACGCTGAGATTGTGGGAGACCAAAGGAACACTTTCAGTTCCCATGATAAAGAGCAGGGAGCAGGATCTGAATTAGGGAAGGTTGCTACGCCTTGACGTGAGGCAACCTTCCCTCATGGTGCACAGATCTTCAGAGACCTGCTCTGAGCATATATTAAGTGGGAACATGTGTCTCTCTGCCTACCTCACCCCCCCCCCCCCAAGATTATTAATGCACCAATAGGTGTTTAAAACAAATAAATATATTTTCCCCAGGCCAAGTTTAGCAGAGAAAATGGCAGCTATAATTAAAACTACGTAAAAGTTATACCATCGGTTGCTAGAATGCAATAACATTGGAAAGAAAACAACATTTTTACGTATATAAAGAGAAAAGCACACACACACTTAGCAAAATCGGAAAAAACAAAAAAAAAATATCAAAATTACAGACAAACATGGTATTAGTATTTGAATAAAACACAAGAAATGGATGAATCCAGGTTAGGTAAACTCAACACAACGAACAGTTTAGCTTGAACAATCTCACAAACCATGGCATTTGTCCCTGGAAGAAGTGTTAATGCGGATTTAAGCCAGTGTCACGTGCACATAAAGCGGTGGCTGTTAATATACACGGCCTGCACGCGCCCTACACGTCTCATTCTAAGAAGGCTCCTTAGCATCAACGTTTAACTCGTGGTACCGGTGAGACGACAAAACTGCATAATTCTCACACACAGATTGTAACAGAAGCCGGACTCTACAGAACACGTCTGGATGTGCTATAGCAACGCTGCTCCCTTCGGAAAGATGGCCATACACAATAACCAGCTGATTCGCAGGGGGGCAGGAAAATGTCAAATTTATAACACTCGTTAATGCCACTATTTAATATAGTGAGAAGCGGGGTACATGCTTGTGTTTTACACACAACATTGAACTATGCAATTAAAGGGGCAGAGTTTTAACCAGAGTCCTTCATTCCATTAAAACGTGAATGGTGCATATTACAGGTTAGGGAGGAGGCATCATGGGTGATATTCAAATATAAAGATGGCACCTCCAGAGGAAATTACATTAATTCCATACTGATTCAGCTTCAAAATGTTCCTGATTTATATAAGAAATTACCCAGGCACAGGTCACTGTTGGCAATGTATTTGAGGATTTGCAATACCCGGCTGATTAAAGATACACAGATCATGCATATCAAGTCAGAGTGAACTATAATCGGCTATGCCGCTCCCCTGCCTCCTTTCTGGAAATGAATGTATCCATACAAAATATAATGCAGCCCAAACATAACCACACGTGGATATTACCCAGCAGTGACTGCCTTTAATTCCAAGGTTATAACCCAAAGGTGAGACTTTTCCTACCAGGGCCTGAAGGGACTTTAGCAGTCCCAAAATCTTGCAATTCTCTTGTAACAATAGCCATTAAAAAAAAAGTATCAACATTACCTTACGTTTCAGAAGCATTTCTCACTGCAGGGTCTCTACCGCACCAGACATTGAATTAGGAAAACCACAATAAAAGTGGTTAAGGAGGTGGTTTACGGGTATATTAAACCCAACAGACACTGTTGAAATTGATGAGTTTGTGGGACTGCGCTACATACTTTGCCTTAGCATTAATAAGGATAACAGGGCACTTATGAGTCTCCCAGTCTTTGTGCCAGAGTGGCCTTGTGTACAAGGCATTGGCTTTTGAAGTGGAAGGCTGTGTTGTAGAGACCCAGCTGTGTTGTAGAGACCCAGCTGTGCATAACTTTATTCCAACCCAAAGTCCCAGTCTCTCGCTTTGCGACGTTGAGATAATTAGGACAAGAATGTAACATTTCTGGGTTCACATGCGCTATACTGGCAATTTTCTAAAATATATGCTGTAGCCAGGATTTTTAGGGAATGGCTTAAACCCCTCTGGTGGTGAAGGAATTAAACAGAGCTGTCTCATCAAGGTTTTATAGGTTACTGTAAGGCTGTTTGAGTTCTTGCACTTCTTAGGGTACAACTAAGAACTCCGTACAGGGATTAGGAAATGTAGTACTGCGGCTGCATTACCAATTGTGGAGTGGGGTAAATATTTGTATTACATTTCTTTAACTAAAGCCAATTTATTGTAGTCGAGATATAAATTAATTTGTCTTTGTTTGGGATTTAGATACTTTCCGTCCCCCACAAAAACACCACAGGATTAAACAGCAGATACAGGATGTCAAGGTTTGTGATTGGCAACGCTAGTCCTGCTAATTAACTGAACAGAAATATCTCCTTGTTAGAGGGGGGAAATGTCACATTAATGTCAGTATGTAACAGCGCAAAAGCAGATACCACAGAGCTAGAGAAGAAAGACCATTGGAAAGGATGGCGTCTCTATTTCAAAGAGAAGCGAGAGTTTCCAGCAAAGAAACTTGAAGATTGGTGGCACTGTCCAAAAGGAGATACCTTGGTTAGACCGATTTGATATTTGTTTTCTTCATTGGCATTTGGTTTGGTTGGGCGCCATCTCTGCAGTTTTCATATGTGTTGTATTCACTACGCAAAGGGGAAACACAACTACCATTGCAGAAAATTATCAGAGAAAACACCGAAATGTTTTTTTTTTAAAAGGAGATTCTGTAATGTAACTGTAGATATCGTTCTGTCTTTATTGCAATTGAAATGGACGATAATAATTTACAGTATAGATTTCTAAAAGGGAGCCTGGATCTATTTGAAATCAAGTAGTGCAAATGAATGCAACACTGTTGGTCCTGGAGAAATTTAGATTTGTTGCAAGTTGGGATTGCTTTTAATGAGGGTTCTTGGATGTAATATTTGTGTACACGATATTAAATCTATAAGAACTCTCCCGCGGGACCATTAAATTGTACAACATTTTATGACAAAGCTCCTTATTAAACCAGTCAATGGTGGGAAAAACCACCTACCCTTTTGACCGTAAATAAATACATTTCTCCAGGAGCTTCTTGGACTGATCACATCTGGCATTTCTTTCCCCGTAAGTCAAAACATTAATTTGCTTCTGATGTATGGTATCATTCTCAGAAGACTTTTGCTTGATATATTAGGCTCATAAAACTGCGTAAGGGGTTTGAGAAGTCCTTCAATTTAAGAAGCGTAACATACCATCTCCTTTAAAAAAAAAAAAAGACAGTTCTAAAGATATCAGGTACAGAAATTAATTCACCACAATTAAGGGACAGACCAAAAGATAGACCAGAAAAAGTTTAGAAGAGAAAGTTTGGACAGAAAAGCGTTGGCCCCAACTTTCCAGGAGACCGTTTAAAGTTTGATGCTGTGATTGCAAACATTCCTCAGCAGATGTTAGAGCAATATACCATGTAATAATCAATCATTTCAGTGCTGGAAGGGTTCAGAACAAGTGAACTGCCTGCACAAAGATAATGGCAACAGACATGCTGAAGGGGGTCAACTGTATTTAAAGGGTCAGTACCTTCCAAGACCAAAGGGAACCAATGGCAGCAGGAGTGCAGAATCTATTTAGGATGGAGGTGCACCCCAAGCATTTCTAGTTCCATCCCCCATGATTGGCAGTGAAAAGTTTAAGGGGTCACATAAGTGATTGATGCCTTATTTACCAAAATCTGACACCTATACATATTAATCATGTTCAAATATAAACATGGTGAGCGGAGAGTTAGGAGAGGTTTCATTTCCTCTGCCTACTCCCTTTTCCCAATTTGATTGTAAACATGTTTGCAAGAGATTTTTAGGCTGGCTACATCTAACTGCACCTACAAGAGCTTGTACAGCTAGGGTCAGGATAAGTATGAAGCTAAATAACCCTTCCAGGCCCTATTTATAAAACTTTTCAGAATATATACACGCTCATGCCTTAGTTTCACCTTGCCAGGGGCAAGGTGTACACATACGTGTTAAAATAGCCCTAAGCAAGGTCATCTTTGCCAGGTTCTACAGCAGAAAAGATCCAGTTTCCAGAAGGAGGGGCCCAGAGGACAGAATTAAAGGAAGCAGAAATCAATCCATGAAAACATTGCTTTGTAGCAGAGGCAAAGACATGGAAGTATGGATAGAAGCTATAGGAACAGAAGCAAGAGCCCCTATGTTCCCCCAACTTAACACTATATTAAAGGGTCCTTCTTTGAACTGAAGTCTAAGATTATACAAAACTGACACCTTGTATTTCCTAAATCACAACATAACTTTCTTGGAAAAATTAAGCTGGTATTTCATAGACACCAATGAACTAATTAGATGACTGATGTGTTTAGTAAATTAAAAGAACTGAGATTTAACTTGAATGAATAAATTGATAGTTTTGGGATTGTACTTTGGCTTTTTTTTTAAGCTCTTAGTGGGGGACCCACGCAGAGCGACCCCATAATAACAGTCATCAAAAGATTCCAGGGTTTGTGTATAAATTCAGAATATGAATTAAAAAAAAAAAAAAGGGAATCCACACCGACAGCACCCAAGGGACCTGTATAAAAACAAAAAATTAAAAAAAAAAAACAAACACTTTCCTGTTTGTATTTGCAGCCTGAGCAGATTTCCTTAACCCTTCCGTTGCCAAAGGCATCCACATTCCACGCAACAAACCTCTGGCAGTGAAAGGGTCAATGCACCACAGAACTGTCTCGCTGGTGCATTAAACCTTGGTTTACAAGCCTCCAAATTTGCACTTTAAAATGCTCGTTTGACCGGATTTTGCCTAGCCTTTCCTTTTTTGCAGATCAGGGAGGTCCTGCAGAAACTGGGCATTAAAAACTCAGGCAGAAGGAGGAAAAAGTAAAGCGAGAAGATACAAACTACACGAGACAGGAATAGGGCAAACAAATGCAACAGACACAGCTGAAGAGTTTAGCTTGCCCTGCTAAGCAGAATTACTGTGGCAGAGAACATAAACGTGGATATAAAAAAGGCTCACCCTCTTTTTCTCAAATAACAATACACCCCTAGGGCTATGAGAAGGAGAAAGACAATAACTCCGCAGACGAGTCCTTAAGAAAAAAGGCAAGAAACAGAAAATATTAAATACGAGCACTTCCCTCTTGATCTGTTGCATTTACTTTCTGCTGGTCTGATCAAGGCAAATCCACATTAACTTCCGGCATTCTCCGCCTGTAACTGGGTGGGCTGATACACCGATCCCCTTTCCAGTTGGGAGGCTGGGCGTGAAATGTGCAGCCGCAATTGCATATTACAGGTTCTCGGTTCTGTACAGCTGCATGAACCTGAATTGTTTTATTGTTGCCTGGGAGACCTAGGAACATGGCTAATCTTTTAATGAGACCATTTCCCCAGTATGGACTACGATTTACAGTCACAACTGCCCCTGTTCATAACCCCCAACCACCATTTATATCTCCCCCTCCTCTCGCATCCCAAACCAAAATGCGTTACGTTCAGTTCTAGGTACCCGCTGGCTCCCAACATACCCACCACTGAAAGTAGCGTCAGTACTGTCCCTTCCAGCAGAAACACAAAGGAAGCTTAAATCTCCCACATCGTGTGGGCCAATAGGAAGCTGCAAAAGCTTCCTATTGGCTTGTGTCACACAGGGGGATTTAAATACCAGAAAGTACCAGCACTAGCTTTACCAGTAGAAATGTCTAAATCAGGGGTGGCCAGCTCCAGTCCTCAAGCACCACCAACAGGTCAGGTTAAGAATATCCCTGCTTCAGCACAAGAGTCTCAATCAGTTGCCGTCATTGACTGAGCAACCTGTGCTGAAGCAGGGATAGATGAAAAATCTGACCTGTTGGTGGCTGGTGGACTAGGTCCTCCGAGCTGTAATTTAGGTTGTTCAGCTGGGTGAGGGTGGGAACTGCTCCTTTCATTAAAATGTTCTTGTTTTCATCAGTGGTGTGCGACATTCTTAATGCAAAGTCACGTGGCGGCAGGGAAGTACAATACCTTCCTGCGTGATCAATTCGCTGCACCTCCTATCCAGGCAGGTCTTACCAACAGGAAATTATCGCCGTTAAATTTGTACTTGTTCTGGTTACAGAATAATGTATTCTCATCAATGACTGGAGCGCGGTTACCTTTCACATGCACAGACATTTAGATGGAAAATAAAAACACAATACATTTTCACAACAGCTAAATGTATTGCACAATCAAATCGTTTGTTACCAGTACAAATTATATTGTAGCTTTTATTACCAGTACTGACCACGTGCTGGGAACAGATGCCAGTAAAGATTATTCTTTCATGCATAATTCACATTATTTTAATGGGATTCCCATCTATAGGTCATGATTTGTCCCTATAGACTTTCATGGGATCCCCTTCCCAATACAATATATAATGTCCGCATAGGGATTTCCATAGGATCCTCTCTAAATTAAAATACTTGTCCCCATAGATTGTCAGGATACATCGTTTCTACCCGGAACCGCATTAAACTGCTAATTCTATAAATTAAAAAATAAAATACATTACCTGCCAAGAAATGTTTTGTTACTTGCAGTTTTACTTCAACACAACCAAACGTGTGTGTGTGTGTGTGTGTGTGTGTGTGTGTGTCTCTCTCCCCGGGTATACAAATCACTTACCTATAATGAGACTCTTATTGGAACCTAATAAGACATAAATGTAACATCTGTATCAGGGGTTGGTTTACACGATTGGAACGGCATTGTTTACATGTATGATATCCTGTTTTTTTTTTTTTTTTTTTAAATAGGATTTAAATGGCTATCCAATAGGAAGCCACAAACGAAGAGCTTGCCGCTTCCTATTAGCCAGAGATTTGGCAGCCACCCCCTCCCTCCCCCCCTAGCTGAGACACACCACCTAGCTGGACAGTTATGCTGCTTACAAAGTATGGAGACAAAACGCTTCAACCAGTTTAAAAAACTTTATAGGGTAAAAGTAGCACCAACATGATCATTTAACTTGAAGCAGCAGCAGCAGCAGCACCCCCAAATAGAGAAAAATTAAGTCATCACCAGATCGTTCCTGCGGTTATGTTGATAATCTATTACTTTTAATTATCTATTAACGTGTAGTTAAGACAAGCGATTGCATGGTGAGGGTGACGGACAGGCACCATTTGACCCTCCCAGGGGAAGCAAACTTTCAGCAACTGGCTCTCTCTGGAATTCAAGTGCAGAATTATAAAAAGGGCGGGGTGGCTAAAAACTGCAGCAAAAGGACTTTGCAATGATAGGAAGGAGAGTATTTAACGATGAGTAGAGGAATCCGGCTTTAACCCTTCAGTAGCCCATGGAGGCAGCTACTAAGTCATGGGGTCTGGCACTCCAGGGGCACCGCGACAGTCGCTACATCATAATCTCACTGCTCATTCAAGAGGAACTGTAGAGGACTCCTCTTTGAGTTATTGGAGACGGATCTTTCACAGGATCGCTAGTGCTGGAGGGGCCATGGCACTCAAATGGTTAAGAAAATCTACAGTTACACATGTATCTGGCCCCTTTAGTCCCACTTAGTTTCTGCCTGCAAAATATTAAGAATTTTACAGAAAGCAGGCACCTGACCTACCTGTTGGATCAGGATCTTTATCATTTCCTCCACTTGGCTTTTGGGTAACAGTGGGACCTGCAGGTAAATAACACATCCCGTGAGCAGAGAAGTGTCATGCCTATGAAAATTCACAACAATTAGCAGTTCAACCCATCACAAAAACAGAGCGGTTTGAATGAATTGAGAGACGGCACAAGGAATACATTGACTGACAGAAATCACATCTCAAACAACCCTTTTCGCAGACTCTTAGTAGACAACTATGTCCAGGAGACCTGATTTTTTCCACTTGTCGGAGTGGAGGCTGAATTCTGGATGTTCCTTCCATGTGATCGGTAACTACGCTCTATTCTCAGATCACAGTTTTGTAACCAAACCAACCGTGCATTTATTTAAATGGCACAGGGCACTAAAACTGGTAACATCACCTGCTCCTGATTTAACTGGCAGTTCCGGTACTCCTGGTATGCAGTGCTAAATACAGGTAGTCCTCGTTTTACAATGCTTCGTTTTACAACGAATGGCGTATCCAACGCTCTTACGATACTTTGCAACGATATTTATGTGTATATAATATATATATTATAGAATATAATATATTATACTATATTATACTATATAATATATTATGTTATATAATACAGTATATACACTATATAATTTATGTGTGTGCTGCATATCTTATTGCCTGCGTAAAATAGTTGGTGTATTTTAGTGTTAAAAATGCCTTCAGGAACGGAACCTCTCATTTAAACAGTGTTCCTATGGGGAAACGTGTTTCGCTTTAAGACGTTTCGCTATCCAACGCCATTTTGAGTAAAGCATTGTGTCGGATAACGGAGGACTGCCTGTATACAAACAGGTATTCTAAAAAAAAAACTAAGAACATTTAAATTATCTTGCCATCTGGGTCATTCCAAATGTAATAATCGTACGTTGTTCAATTACTTGTATATTTATTTTGAAATCTTTAGCAAGTGCATATTAAATCCTGCTGTACAGGCAATCCTCGGTTATCCAACACAATGCGTTACTCAAAATGGCGTTTGATAGCGAAACGTTGTAAAGCGAAACACGTTTTCCCATAGGAACACTGTTTAAATGAAAGGTTCCGTTCCTGAAGGCATTTTTAATGCTAAAATACACAAAATATTTTACTCAGGCAATAAGATACGCAGCACACACATAAAATATGTTCCTTGCGAGCTGGCCCCAGTCCCTCCTCTCTGCAAGGCTCGCTGCGCACTGTGACGCGTCAGCCAGCAGGGGATACACGAGGATCGTGATCCCAAGCGGCGACGCGTCACGTGGTGCGGCAGGAAGATAATGAGATGGGGAGAAGGGGAGCTGTCTCGAGCTACGGGAATTTTTGTGGTTCGAAATCTGCACTGTCCTCTGTGCAGCATGGCAACATTCCTCCCCCTCCCTGCTCCCCTCCCCTCCCTCCAATGCCGTTTCAGGCTGCACGAGCTGGGGAGGTTGCGGCCAGCTCCGGCTGCTGAGCTCGTCTCACCCGACCTGTTTTGGTCACACCCCCCCCCCCCACTCCCTCTTTCTACAGACCGCATATAGCGGTCAAGTGCCTCTCCACGCGCCACCTGTCTGCAGTGCGGGCGCGTGGTCTGAGGCAGCGGGGCCTTAGCCTAAGTCTGTTTACCCACAATTCTGACCCATAAATAGTGCTGAAATAATTGCAGCAGCACTTATTGGTTGTTCTGGAGTAAAGGCCACAGCATGCCAAGATGGAGAAAACAGAACAGCCCGTTAGGACGTACTGTATGGCAGTGTTTTTAAACTTTTTTTGGTTAAGGAACCCTATATTTATATTGTGAAATTGAGGGACCCCAACCCTCTCTAACAGCACATACATAATGGCTGTGTAACATCTTAAGTGTCACATATGAAGTGTCTGCGAAGTTAATATTGGAGTTGAAGTAGAGGTGAAGACAAGAAGAACTGGACTCTACACTTCAACAACAACCACCCCGCAAATGTGAGACAGACTTTCCAAAATGGTCTGGCAAATTGTACAATATAGTCTATATAGACTTAGTTTCTAAGTAGCTGCTTAATCTTCAGTGCTACACTGAAGTACATGCAGCACTTATCACCTGAGATCATAATCCAAAAGACGGTTACTGGTCCCAAGGCTCAAGAATCCGGACGTTCCTCCTCTTACCGTGCACCCCAAAACTGGAACAACCTACCAGAGACTCTCACAGCCACCACCAGTTTAAGTTCTTTCAAATCTAAGGCTCTCACATTTTAATCTGGTCTGTAACTGTTTCATACACACATAATATATATTATCTCTAACTGTGCATGCAATGTCTTGTATATAATGTATACCCTGTTCATTTATGCAACTATATTTGTAACCATGTATTATTTGTCTTAACTCTGTGCCCAGGACATACTTGAAAACGAGAGGTAACTCTCAATGTATTACTTCCTGGTAAAATATTTTATAAATAAATAAATAACACTGCCCTGCCAGGCCCGATTTAGTCACCTTCTCTTTCAATTCCTACTCTTATCCTCCAATACCTGGGAACGCCCGCATCCTACTTCTCATTATGCCCTCCCCATCTTCTGTTTTCTCACTCGTTTGTAAAACTTCATCTTCTCCCCAATTTCCCTCCAGCCACATTTCTTCATCGCACTTCCCCTCCACCTATCATTTGCACACTACACCATTATTTACACCTTTCCAACTTCTACACCCCTAAATAAAAAGCACCCCCACAAACACTCATCTCTCCTAATCCTGGACCCAGCCATATACACAGCTGCTCTCACCCACGCCTGATGTCACCTCTTTACCTGCTAATGGTATTAACCTATCTAATACCGACCAACCTTAACTCACACCGCAAAAACAGCATCCATTGGTATGGCTGAGTGACTATCCCACACTCGGTCACTCATACCAACAATTGTGGTCAAGCACTGCCATCTACTGCACTTATTCCCTCAACTGATGTCTCTAAATCTCCAAGCATACCAGTTAGATTGTAAGATCTCCAGGGTAGGGATTTCCTTTCCTATTGTCTGACTTTGCTATGCTTATTGTATTATAATTCCGTGTACTGTAGAGTCTTTGTGAAGCGCTGAGTACACTATGTGCACTACACACATTTGATATCAGATGCATTGTAAGGAACCGCAACCCTCTATAATAGCACGTCTGAGATCAGATGCATAGTAAATTCATCTGTATTTGGTACAATTTTCAAATTACTTAAATTGCAGGGAACCCTTTAAGGATGCCCAGGGAACCCACGAGTTTCTAGGATGACCTGTTGAAAAACACTGGACTTGTGATATTGAGTTCTAGGTGCTCTAAAACTGAACCATTGGCAGTGACCAGTTTAAGGTGTTACATGGATACTTACCGGATTATAAATTTAGACTCGGAAGTTATGTTTTGGCCCCTTCTCAGACTAAAAAGTGTACTAATGTCAATGACATGTTTGAGGGGTTATGCCTGGGTGAATGACACCATGTTTACCAAAATATGACTCCTATTAAAGTGTTTTCAAATCATTAGTGAACATGGTGAGCCGACACTTGGGAGAGGTTTGATCCTCTGGCTGCTCCCTTCTGTCAGATCATGGTGTGAGATTTTGCATAGACAAAGCTCCTCTCCTTACCCCCTCCCCTTGGGTTGACAGGTACGTCGATGAGCACAACGATTGACCTTCTCCAAACCCTACTGCTGGTTACACTTGAGTCTCTCAAACACCAACAGATGAAACAAAGAACTCCAATATGATTTTAAGTTACAGGGCAGGAAGGCAAAACATTTAAGCTACTGGTCTCCAGATCAAAATGGGTGAGAGCTGAGGGTACATGAAAGTTTATAGAAACTCATTATCGCTACAGAGTGCAGTATGCTAATTTCTGGTTTGGTAGGAAAGGTGAGGGGGAAGGAGAGGTTTCCTCTCTTTCCACTGCAGTTTAAAGTATGTTCACACAGCAGGGGGCATCTTACCTGCAGATTTTAGATAAGAATGTGTGGTTGGTTAGAGAGGTGGAGGTGTTGTGCCTGAGGGAGGAGAATGTACAAGTTTTGTAGGACCGTGGTGGAGGAGGAAGTATGCAGCGCAGGTAAGGTGCTCGAGTTAGTAGCTTCCTTACAGTCCTTTGTTTAGTTTGTGAGCAAGCTTCTGAAGCAACATAGAAGCAGATAACAGTTTGGAAAATGGGCAGACTAGGTGGGCCAAATTGTTTTAAAACTTTAGACCCCTTTGGATCCTATGTTTCCCGGTCTATTTATATATAGCCATTTATATCTATCCCAAGTATTTTTTATCTCCTTATTGTATTAGCTCGTACCACATTTGTTGGAAGGCTTTCCACAAATCCCACCACCCTTTCCATGAAGTACTACAAATCTTGGTCATCTGCAAATTGGCATCCTTTCCCTTCTAGACACTTTGTCATGTCACTAATAAATTAAGGATCGCCGGCCCCAGTACATATCCGAGATCAACTGGTACAGTCCTCTCCTCTGAAACTATTCCATCACAAAACTCTGTCCCCTTTATCACCTTACTCCGCCAAGAACAAACCAGAACCAGTGAAGCTTTCAAAAAAATTAATCAATAAAGTGCATTACTTCTTCAGAAACCCCTAGTAAAGGAACAGCACATATGCAGCAGTATTAAGTACAATACTAGGCAATGAAGTTTGCAAACAACTTTCTTCTACTTAAAGAACCCCCAGAAAATTGACTCTAAAATCCACTACTGGTCACCCCAGATGCCTTCTAATATCTTCCAATCACCGATGGAGCTCAAATAACTCCCGTTGGTTATCATTTTAGGGTATAGGGCAGCGAGGCCAAGGTCAATATTTAAACCACTGAGGGAAAGAAAAAAAAGTAGTCTCCAAATAGACTGAAAGTTTATACAGAAACACTCTACACATTACAGAACGTTCATTTCTGGATGTAGGAAAGTTGGGAGGGGAGGAGAGGTTCCCTCTTCCTTTCCACTGCAGCTTTAAGTACTTTCCAAACACGCTGGGGAGCCGTCATGAGGCCTCTTACCTGTAGTTTTCACATAGGGGTTTGTTGGTTTGAGAGGTGCAGGTGTTGTGCCTGAGGAGAATGTGCAGAAAGCGGTTTTAGGCCCATTGTGGCAGGGCGAGATGTGGTGCAGGCGAGATGAGTTAGGAGACTCACTAAGCCCCTGTGTTTAGGTTGTGAACAAGGATTGTGAAGCACAAGTGTCTTTCCTAAGTGGCGGTAAATACAGAACAAAAAAACAAAAAAAAAAAAAACTAACAACACTGCATAACTTCTTCAGAAACCCCCAAAAGTGCAATATAAAGCAATAATGTACACTGCAAACTTCCAGCTGTCTAAAACAAAAAGTTTCTACTACTCAAAGCCGATACCCCCAACAAAAAAAAGATTCGCCATCTCTAAAAACATACTGCTGGTTACCCCTAAACACCTTCCAAATTCCAATAGATGAAACAAAGAACTTACATGTTGGATATGATTTTGGGGTATGGGGCAGCGAAGTTTGGCACATTTAAGAGAATATAGTCTCCAGACAGAAAGGGTGAGATCCCAGCAGCTGGAAGCTTATAGAAACGCATCTCCATACCATACAGTGCAGACTGTTCATTTTTGTTCAAAGAGGAAGGAGTGTGTGATGAGGTGCCCTCTGCTTTCCACTGCATTAAGTATTTTAAAACACCATTTAGTGAGCGGCTCTGGCCTCTACGCAAAGCATGAGTTATCTTACCTGATGTTGCCAGACTGGGCCGTATGGTTGTTTTGGGAGGTGTAGGCGCAGGTGTTCCTGGGAAGCAGAAGGTACAGCAAGTTTAGGCCCATATACACTAAAGGGTGCTATGCTTTAGTACAGCCTAACTCCCATTGAAATGAACAGGAAGGTAAGACTTGCTAAAGCTTAGCACGCCAACGTGAATATGGGCCTTAGATGGCTATGGGCTGTAATAGAATATTTGCCCTGTGGGTGAGGGGGCTTTTTCATTGGACACGTTCCAGCATCCAGAAACCCTAAACTGTCACCACTTGTTTTAATCTCTGCCACAGCTCTGCTCTGTCACATAGAACACAAGCTGTTAGGAGAAAGAACCACCAAGCCTGGACCTACAGCACCAACTTTTTTTTTTTTTTTTTTTTAAGTATAAGACTTTTTAAACAAGGTAAGAAGAGAGGTGAAGATGTATAGCACAGCCGCAGTTTCCAACTCCCAGTGAGACCGGAAAAAATGATGAGGTAAGCACTCAAATGAACAACAGGTCAGGTTTTATTGCAGGGTGGTGCAGCAAAGGGACAACAGAGCCACACGAACGCACCTACGCGTGCCTAGTGCACGAAACGCGTAGGTGCATTCGTGTGGCTCTGTTGTCCCTTTGCTGCACCACCCTGCAATAAAACCTGACCTGTTGTTCATTTGAGTGCTTACCTCATCATTTTTTCCGGTCTCACTGGGTGTTGGAAACTGCGGCTGTGCTATACATCTTCACCTCTCTTCTTGCTGGATACTCACCTGGATGAACTTCACGCCCTGGATATCGAGAAGTCCTGCAAGCACCAAGGTAAAGGGCCTTAGTGCCCCCACATATATGTATATGGTTACCGGTGCCTCTGTTCATTGTATATTGGTTACTAGGGGTGGCTGTTATGGGGTTTCAATTTGTGGAGGTCAAGTGGACCCCACTAGACTCCTAGCCCTTACCTGACATATTGCCATATCACTCATGGACTTTCTCATGTTATCCAGTATTATCTGCACATCTTATGGAGGAATTCTGACCAATTCTGATGCATCACAATTATCCTGTTCTATTTTTAAACAAGGTGTCTGCAGAGTTCGAGCTGCCAGCAACATTATAGGAAAGTCCCTCAGCAGAGCGCACAGTCTTGTTCCAGAGAGACTCAGGAAACGTTCTGCTGAAAACTACGGGAGCAAACCGTGAAACCGAGAGATCTCTCTGAATGAACGAGCCCGAGCCAGAAATTGAACTCACAAGCTTTGAAATTGAAAATGTGCAGACACTCCCTGTCCTGCAAACTATATAGAAGTCACATTACACCAGCAGTTTTAAGGTTTAGTTGGGTACATAGAGTATACTGCAGGCTCTGCAATGGGAAAACACCTTAAATCCATTTAATACATTTGCATTATACTTAAATGATAGGATGCTAAAAAGCAACATGTGATAGCTTAAGGCTTCTAGGGACACAGAATTAATACTTACTCAGACACTCGGGTAATGGCGGCTCCCATTCATTACTAATACTGCATGTTACCATGCTGGAGCCGCTCATTGTGAAACCTTCAACACACTCAAATGAAATAGCAGAGTTGAGTCTGTACGGACCCTGAAATCCTGACAACCTCTTCGAATTGGTAACGTTCGGGTTTAGGCATTCAACAGCTGTTCGAGGAATAAAAAGCAAATACAGGTTATTTTATTAACAATGAAACACGCAGCGTTCGGATAATAAATCCACTCTGGGGGAAAAAAAAAACCAAGTATATATTTGTTTTTACATTTAATTTAAATTCTTTATAACTTTTGGTCGGCATTGAATTACTAAACAGAAAAAGTATTTTTCAGACTAAAGTATTATGGCTGGCATCTTTAAAATATCTATCAATATTTTAAATACTTTATAAAGAATAAATAAAAAAAATTCCAAGTACATCTTTGCAAAGATTTTGCCGTAAGATGTGACAATTATATCCTGGGAATAAATAGATGAATGGCATGACACCATGAAACAGACGAGCAATTTATAGAGCAGAGAGAAAAGAAAACCTCACTTAAAGGTAACATGGCATGCCAAGGCTGCGGTCCCAGTGCGTTCTAAAGCGCACAAGAACCGCCAGTTAGACCGGGCTTAGTACCTACCTCAGCGCGCATTTGGCAGCCGCGCTGTACTGCAAGTTTTCACAAATATATATATTAAAAAAATTTAAATAAATTGTATTTGGAACTTGCGACGGAGGCGTGGGCACGCTCCCGCCAGCGGTTGAGCCAATGAGGGCAAACCAGCCGCGTGAGGTCATGGCCACACCCCCTCCCAGCACAATCTCTCCCAAGACCGCGGTGAAGCACTGTGCACGCGCGCGCCCCCCCCCCCTCACCAGGCGCGCGTGCTACAGTGTTGACTGGGACCGCAGCCTTAGGTTTATTCTTGGGCTTGGGGAACTCTACATGAAACAGCCTTGGAGAATGAAAGGATTAGAGAAGATTACATTTCTCACCTTTGCACTTAGGAACGTCAGAACTCCAGTTCCCATGTTTTGTGCAGGACAAAGAACTTTTGCCAACGAGTGCCAAGTTTTTAGAGTTGCATTCATAAGTCACAGAGTCCAAGTAAGAGTATTCCTCTTTTGTTGGGCTGTATGTTCCATCAGTAATGGCATTAGGAGGAGGACAGATTACAGCTGAGAGAATACAAAGAAATGTTTCACTTTTAGAAATATGGAAAGTTAAAAAAAAAAAAAAAAATTTAAACTTAAAATGGCTCTCCAAAAAGAAACAATAACGATATCTGTGTAAACCGTCTGAAAATATAAGTGTATCTTGGTACAAAGCAGAGTATTATCACTCCGTGCATGTGCTGTAGTAACCACTATGTTACCCTGTGGCTGCTGCCTCAGAACGAACACGTCCCTCAGACAGGATTTATAAACTGCTGTTCCATGTCACCTAAGGCTGCCACAATGTAACCCAACGTTTGTCCATAGCAAAATTAATGAAGATGCGATTTTCTGCGTTCAATTTAAATAAATACATAACAAAACTGATCGTAAATAAAGTTCAGTAGTAATTAAGCGTTTCATTTCCGTTTCTATTCAGTTTTATAAAAACGTTGTTTTGTTTCCCCCACAACGTTAGTCTCAGGGTGCGGTGAAGACATTAGAATTACTGACCTTCACACGCAGGGACAGCGTTACTCCAAGTTCCATCTGTTTGACAATCTCTATGATTCCTTCTAGATGACATTCTGAACCTAAAGAACAGGGGAACAAATGGCACACACTTAATTCTGCATTGAGAAAAAAAACATAGAAAATGATGACACATAAGAACCACTTTGCCCACCTAGTCCGCCCATTCTCTTATCTGCTGTAAAACTTCAGGCCCAAATTTGATCTATGGCTTTTTCATATTTACAATAGCCGTGTGTCTGTCCCAAGCATTTTAAACTCCATGACTGCATTATCCTTTTCCACCTCGGTTGAGGCTGTTCCATGAATCTACTACTCTTTCCATGAAGTACTGCCTCAAATTTCCTGTGAACCTACCACACCCCCAGCTAGATCACGGCCGGGCACAAGACTCACCCATCATTACAGAAATATGTTGCTCTTGAGCCAAGTAAAAAGTCTGGTACATCAAAATCTCCATTGTCTATTGCACCGGGATTCCCGCATGATCTCCCTGCAAAGGAGCAAAGACAAGTTAATGCAAAGCCCAATAATTACCTGTCCGAGACTCCACAAAGAAGGCAAAAAAAATAAAATGAAGGACTGAACGAGAAACAGCACGAACAAAACCTGCTTACGTGCACAGAACACTTCGGCTGGTGTCCAAGTGAAGTTGGGCAAGCAAGTGACTGAAGTATTAGTCCCGGGGACACGTATGTAGCCGGGACGGCAAGTGTATTGCACCCTCGAACCAGAAAGGAAGATGTTCTGAGACACAGACGCTGCTGTCAGCTCCGCGTATTGAAGTCTGGGAGGTGATGGGCAGCCACCTGTGTAAAAAATAAATAAAGTGAAAATCATCAGTTCCTGAAACATTTAATCAGCCATCACACAGGGATCCAGAGTTTTCTGTACATCTGCAACGTGCATTCCTAACCCCCCCCGCCCCCCCACCTAGCCCCTCGGCTGCCAGAAGGATGTGCACTGCATTGCAAACACCTTCCAAATGCATTTAGGGTTAACTTTTCTTTAAATATGTACTTATTTTTCAGAAAACCCTAGAGATCTCGGTTTGGTTTGTGTGCTTTGTAATCTAATCTCTGGTGGCCAATTTAATTAATCCCATACATCTTATTTATCAAAGCTTGGCTTCTAGAAAGAGGAAACATGGCACAAAGTTCAGAAGAGCAGAGATACCGTTTACAAACCGCACAAAAAACACCTCTAAAATCACCATCTATTGTGGTGTTCGTGTATATTGTAAATTACACTGGCACTTATTCCCTACTTCCTAGGATTACCATTTTCTCACAAAATATATATTTTCTCTTACATAGCACTGACCATATACGTAATGCTGTACACTTTGTCTCTAGAACCTGGGCCCCTCACTGTTCTATAACACTGAGTGAGATAACAGTGAGTGAGATAACAGTGTTGCAATTAATGTTTTTTCCCAGGAAGATAAACAGAGCACAATATTCCATGATCGCATTACAGGCATTACGCTAGGTTTTATATAACATGAGAACATCCATATCTGTTCAGCAAAAGTGTGCTGCAGTTGTTGAAATGAAACCGGCGCTCACAAATAACACTGTTCTGTATATAGAACACAGCACAGCATCAAATAAACACGGGAGCGTTTAGGCCTCGGCCCCGCTCGTTGGCGCGGGCGGCCACACGCGAGTTCCCCACCAGCAGGGGAATCCTCCCGAGCCGGTCCCGGTCCCCCCTGGCGGCACAGCGCACTACACGCTGTGACCCGTCAGCCGCTACGGGATACAAGAGAATGGTGATCCCTAGCGTTGACACGTCACGTGGTGTGGCTGTAAGCCAATGGGGAGGGGAGGCTTCGGGAGGAGGAGAGGCTTCGGGGAGCGGGGAGGAGTGTGGAGTGAAAGCAGCGTGCGTGCCTGTGTGTGTGTGTATGAGTGCGTGAGTGCCTGCCTCTGTGTGTGTGTGTGTGTGTTACTTACCATCAGCAGCTCCAGCCCGAGTCCGTGGAGGGAGGGGGTGGGGGGGGGGGAAAAGAGTAGCGGGTCCCTCCGCTCAAGCCACGCCCCCCCTCCCTGTCAAGTCTCCCACTCCCACCCACCTCCCGCTCCCTACAGACCACATATCGCGGTCTGTGTATGTCAGCGCACCGCCTGTCTGCAGTGCGGGTGCGCTGACTCTGGGAGCGGGGCCTTAGCCTTACTCACAAACCAGGATATGAGCACCTTGTACAAGAAAAGTACAGTACGGAAGAGCTACACTTATTAAAAAAAAAACCACCATGAATTAGACTAGGGGTGCGCAAACATTTTGAATTGCGCCCCCTGGCCCGGGAGCCGCAGCGTTTGCGTCCCCCCTCTCCCAATGGCTCGGTGTCAAATGACGAGGGTCATGTAACGTCACCCCGCCGCGTCATTTGAATTGCGTTGCCATAGAGACGCGTCGCCGAGACCCGCAGAGAGCAGGAGAGTTATAGAGGCCTCACACCTCCCCCAGCATTTAATTTAAATGCCGTGGGGAAGAGTGCGGGGCCTCTGTAACCGCCCGAGCCCCCCCCCACAAATTCTACCGCCTCCTCGGGGGGCACGCCACCAGTTTGCGCACCGCCGAATTAGACTATCCAGGAAATTATAATTACAAACCGCACAGAACAATTGTTACAATATCAAAAATAAGGTAGAGAGTGCACAACTGATGCTAGATAAGAAGCATTTGGGTCACTTTTCCTAATATGCCCTATTAGATCCATGCCTCTCTTTCATATTTACAATCACCTTGGGTTTACGTCAGTGGTTTTAAAATCCACCACTGGGAGGCCGTTCCATAAATCCACCACCCTTTCAGTACAGTGGTGCACCACACTTTCCCCAAACCCCCTACCTCCAGTTTCAGAGTATATAAGCATATACTCCTTCCTTTATTCAGCCCATCTCCCTTATAGAACCTTGAGATCTGTGTTGCAGTACAATACATTTTTCTTGTGCGTAACTAGTATTACACCAGAATAAACTCTTACGTTCGCAGAACACGGGGATTTCTGACCATGTGGTGGTGTCCAGGCAGGTTATAGTTCTGCTCTTGCCAGGCATGTCATAGTAATCAGTTGTCCTATCACATGAATACACTATCTCATGCCCTATGGGAAAGGATGTCTCCTTGAGCAATGGCTGTGTGTGCTCTATAACTGGAGGGGGACCACAATCACCTGCAGAGGAAAGAGATAAAATTACAGAATTCTTTAAAAAAGGAGGACAGAAATGGCAGTGAAATGCTACCCTGTCTAGGTACTTGCTGGATTTTAGTAAGGGAGGGGGGGGGAGCAACAAAGTTTTTTTTTTTTTTTTTTTTTAATAATTATTTAAAGTTTGTAAACACAGCGAGCAGAGACTTGGGAGGGGTTTGATTTCCACCGGCTGCTGCCTTTTGTCTAATGTCAGCGTGTGTTCAATAAGACTTTGCACAACCCCCCGGCACCCTTATTGGTTCCCTGATCAGGACAGAGTGGAATAAAAGTAAAGAACACACTATCGTCCAAGTCTCCCCCATGCAGTGGCAGAAAAAGAATATGTGCTTCATTTACAAAGGAACAGACACAGCCGATATACTGGCTGCTACACACCAAATATCGCCTTTTTGCACGCAGTCTTTTAAATGTGCGCTTGTTCCTCAATAAGTGGATTTTTCAATCTGTTTATCCAAGCCCAGTGTGAAGTGAACAGGATTTTCAACCCATACAGGTTTTGATTTTTTCATTTAAATTAATTGGTTACCAGATTAAATTTCTTTGGGGCTTTTGAAAGAGAAAGTGTTTGTCAATCAAGTGTTTTTATGCTTATCCCAACCTGTCCTTATCAGAGAACCAATACAGATAAGGGGAGGTGGCTATACAAGCACTTACTGATCACACAAAAAGGGAGCAGTCAGAGGAATCAAACCCCTCCCAGGTCTAACTTTATTCCAATTATTTTATAATACTTACAGGTCTCACATTTGGGTAAAAAACAAAACCAATCTTTCAGATGGGACCCATGCCACTGAAATGTTAGCTTGGTCCTAGGAGAGATTTAAATTAAATGCCAATTTATCATTCGTCACAACAGCTTCAGTTGTCCTTTCCCCCTTAGTATACATGCAAAAGAGAAAGAGGAGGGGGAGCCCCCTCTTGTGATGCTAACCTGGAGCAGACTATGCCTTTGATATAATATATCAACATCTTCATTGCATAAGACGGTTCATGAGACTCAGGAATCCAATTGTCCAATCTAATAAACACACTCCCATACACTTGCCACTAGCCTATATAGGTATATCTTATGTGGTAATCTGGGTAAATGTGAAGGACTGATCACATGAATGAGCATGTATACAGAAAAAGGCTGTGTGTCCCAGGCTGACATTAGCGAGAAGAGCAGAACCTCTGTAGAGCATACAGTACAGTGTGTAGCAAATGACGATGTGACATTGCGACGAAGTACGCGTGGGTGCTCGTGTCTTTCCCAGGACAAAACCATGATGCTGGTTTAACTCTTTGGGTGCAGCTTGACATGGCTACTACGTCACTGGAGCCGGCAACCAGATGCCCCAATGACAGTAGTTGAAACAGAATTGACTTCAGGGGTGGCCAACTCCAGTCCTCAAGGACCACCACCAAGTTAGGTTTTAAGTCTATCCCTGCTTCAGCACAGGTGGCTCAGAGGTTGGAGAATAAAATAAATACACACACAATTTATTTTAGAGCCAACAATCGCCTACAGTTATTCCATACGGCGTAGGTGCAAACGTCCAGTACCAACACTGCACTGGTACAATAGTATAGAAAAACATCCAGGATTGGACCTGCACTCATAATTAACATTCATAATTAAACAGAAGTAAATCAGCCTGAATTTAAAAACAACAAGCTTGATAAAGAGGCCAGGGGGCTTGAAACATGCAGTCTACAGCAATGTGTGTCTGCCTTTGTATTCCTCTGGATGTGGAGACTTAACCAAACAATTATTCTTCTGTATCACCGATTAACACATTAAACCGAGGCAATTCATAAGCACACATCAGAGCGAGTTCCCCTTTATCCTTTTGTTCCCCCGTTTTTGAAGCTCTAAAAAAATATATAAATTGTGAGTGCAGGTCTAACGCTGGAATTTCAGTCACCGACAGCCACCTGTGCTAAACCAGGGATATCCTTAAAACCTGACCTGTTTGTGACCCTTGAGGACTAGAGTTGACCACTCTATCTACTTGCTAATTTCCTAGGGGTGTTCGCGTTCACTCTTACAGGAACAAAACGCCTCCCCTTCCGTTCCATGGTCAGTGACGGAATGATCAGGTGACCACGGCACAAAGCGTTACAGCAGCAACCCCTCTCTCAAACCCCCCCAAATAAAGACATCCAGTGAACCCCTCCTCCCCCACAAAATATGACAGAACTACAAACATGGCCATTGGATCACTAATAGAAATCTGCAGAGTTAATGGTGCAGCTTTTTATTGGCTGCCGTGGATCAAGCAGGACAGATATTTTCTGTCTAGGAGGAAACTTTATTTCCTGCACCAACCCCCAAGCAGGAGTAATATCTGCGAAATCAGGGGGGTCCCCAGAACTACTTGAAACGACCCCCTGGTTCAGGTAATTAATACCCCGCTCCCAGAGAAACGCACAGGTAACAGCAATATTTGACTTACCGCGAGTACTAGAGATGAGAGCCACGAAGTATAGGAGGACAAATGCACAGTGGCTTGTGAAGGAGTGGGACAGTGGGGACATCATAATGAATCCTGCAGGAGAGGGACGACAAGACTGAAAGTGACGGACTGGTCCAAATACTAGCAAAGACATAGCCTATTGTGAAACAGAAATATGACCCAGCACGTCTAACGGTGCAGAAATTCTTCTCCAAAGACCATTATCAGGACCCCCAGCCCCAAAGACATAATACTGTTTGCTCCTAATATCCTCTGTGTCAAACCTTTTCTAAACACCAACAGCACATTTCTTATTGTAGTTTGGTGGCTGCCAGTTTGTTCCTAATTACAGGGCTGGGAGGAGAGCCTCGCAAAATCATATGGAAAGCAAAGATCTTTATGACAGCTTTAAGATCTATAACAAGGTGACATGGGAGGCCGAGAGTGTATAGATTATACACAGCATCACCATGTAAACCGAACACTACATACATATTCAGAAAATAAAATGTGCCAGTAAAAATAAATTCTCCATCAGGAAAAAAAGGCACAAGACAGTCCCCCCCAAAAAAATCCTACAACTAATTTTTCACTTAAAAAAAAAAAAAAAAAAAAGCCAATAAATAATATAAATGCAGTTAATAAAATCAGACGAGAGGCGATAAGACAATGCTTGAAGCCCCAACACCTCAAAAAGCTAGCTTGTTATCTGTGCTGTAAGGAGCATCCTTACTTCTATATACAGTACGCATGGAAGGGTATGGGTTCAGACAGGTGGCCCATCTAGAGAAGGATGGTAACAACTTCTTCACACTTACTAGTGGCTTTAGGAACAAGCCAATTACAGAAGCTGCATCACAGGTCCTATGGAAATTCAGTACCTGCTCAGTTTACTGCACTTTTCCTCCACTGAACTGCTTAAAAATGTTTAAGTAAAAACACACTGCCTCTAAAGGGGGCAGCGCAATACTTTATCAATTTAAGAGCAACTAAAATTATACATCGGGGGAAAAAAAAAAAAAGTTAAACTGTACCATAAAGCCTCAGTTCTGGAACACTTGGGACCCCTGGTTAGAGAGATAAAACCCAAAACGGCCAACCTCCTGTACCTTAGAACCCCCGTGACCCCAGGGGAGAATGTCAGGGAAGCCTCTGGGCGCCCCCCCCCCCCACTTGTTTGTCTCCCCCCCTTCCCCTTCTTTCTCCCCCCCCCCCTCTATCTTCCTCCCCCTAAAAGGAAACGGAAAAATGTTATTGGTCACTGTATGATTGTATTAAGCTGATGTGTTATGGGCTCATGACATTTCTGTATGTACAGCAATTTGTGAACGTGTCCAATAAAAAATTTTGTTACAAAAAAAAAAAATGTGCCATAAACCCTCCTGCATATATACTGCAAAAATCACCCCACTTAAACAAAGATATACACACACACACACACACACACACACACACACACACACACTTATTATGGAGACACACCGTCAGTATCAAAAGGTGTCTGTCAAAGTTCCTATCAATTCAAGTTGATACATTTGTCTCAAGTTCATCCCATTCGCCTCACAATCTATACCTTACCAAAAATCTCAATGATCCCCGGCGTTGCCCCATTATTTCAGAGTGTGGGTCATTATGCCAACCTCTAACAATCGAGTAGACAGCACTCACTCAAATTAAAGAAATGCACGTGCAGGGTGCTGACGGAACCAGGACCCAAATTCCCCCCCAACTTATAGTCACAATTTAAAGTTCCAGCACTCACTGACTAAGAAAATATGATACTATAGGTATGCCACAATCATAAGCGATTTAATGTAAACACAAGATAATAACGCTCCAGTGAAGGGAGAGAAGAAATTAAAAAAAAAAAAAAAAGAGTCATGGTCGTGTAACCTGAAGGTTTGATTCACCTTGCTTATTAATCCTTCTCTGGTGTACTCAGTACTTGGGCTTGCTGTTTTTCAGCTTTCTATTTGCTTTGTGTTGCTCTTTGAGTGCTGTTTTGGTTATTGGGGTGTCAGGGTAAAGGGAAGTACCTTATGGTCTTTTAAGACCTGAGGGAACGGGCCTGAGGAAGGGGTGTCCCCCGAAACGTTGCCCCCGATTATCTTCCCCCCTTTGTTTGTACTGTCCCCACTCTCTCATCCGTTTGTTGTCCCGCTCCCTATCCCTTATTTTTCACCCCAATCACCACTGGATTATCTGTGTTTGTGCATTTGCGCCACATCACTCCAAATACTATCTTGTGTTTACATTAAATCACGTAGGATTGTGGCATACCCATCTTATACTATATTAGTGAAAGCACTGTATGTTTGCCTGCCTGCCTGCATGCATGCCTGCCTGCCTGCCTGGATGTCCGGTGTCCCTAGGGGAAATCTCATTGGTCCCTTGGCCCGCCCCCGCACACCTCTCATTGGCCTGAGGCGGAGTGACGGGCCAAAGGACACACAGGGACACACACACACACAGGGACACACACACACAGGGACACACACACACAGGGACACACACACACAGGGACACACACACACAGGGACACACACACACAGGGACACACACACACAGGGACACACACAGGGACACACACACACGGACACACACACACACACACGGGGCTCACAGTGTTAGCAGCACCCGCGCGCACCTCCTCCTCTCCCCGTGTCTCCCGCGCTTTCACCCCGACCCCCCCCTCCCCCGGCGCCGCTACAGTCAGCGGGACACACACACTATTATTAGCCCTTCAGCGCCCCCCCCCCACCCAGTGTCAGCGGCCGTGCGAGACCCCCCCTCTATATCTCCCACCTCTCCCCCCCCCCCCCCACACACACATATATACATGCCCCCCCCCTCCCCGGCGGGGGAACAGCCAGTGGCCAGGCAGGCTGCCTCGCGGCGCCGAGTGCCCAAGATGGCGGCGCCCGGGACACAGCGGGGGAGCGGCCACAACACGCTGCCTCCCGCCTCAGATCCACGTGGGACCTGCCGGATGGGTGAGTGAGCGGCCTTCACCTCCCTTCCACCCCCCTTCACCCCCCCTCCCCTCCAGTGTCAGTGTCTCCCCGATACCCCCCCCCCCCCGGCGCCGCTACAGTCAGCGGGGGAGCGAGCGGCCGGGACACAGCGGGAGAGCGGCCACAACACGCTGCCTCCCGCCTCAGATCCACGTGGGACCTGCCGGATGGGTGAGTGAGCGGCCTTCACCTCCCTTCCACCACCCTTCACCTCCCCTCCACCCCCCCTCCCCTCCAGTGTCAGTGTCTCCCCGATACCCCCCCCCCCCCGGCGCCGCTACAGTCAGCGGGGGAGCGAGCGGCCGGGACACAGCGGGAGAGCGGCCACAACACGCTGCCTCCCGCCTCAGATCCACGTGGGACCTGCCGGACGGGTGAGTGAGCGGCCTTCACCTCCCCTCACCCCCCATCACCCCCTTTCACCTCCCCTCACTCCACTTCTCCCTTCCACCCCCCTTCACCTCCCCATTTACCCAACCCCCCTTCACCACCTCCCTTCCACCCCCCCCTTCACCTCCCTTCTACCACTCCCCCTTCACCTCCCCTCCACCCCCCCTTCCCACCGCCTCCCCCCCTTCCCACCGCCTCCCCCCCCTTCCCACCGCCTCCCCCCCTTCCCACCGCCTCCCCTCCACCTTCCCACCGCCTCCCCCCCCCTTCCCTCCCTTCCCACCGCCTCCCCCCCTTCCCACCGCCCCCCCCTTCCCACCGCCTCCCCCCCCCCTTCCCACCGCCTCCCCCCCCCCTTCCCACCGCCTCCCCACCCCCCTTCCCACCGCCTCCCCACCCCCCTTCCCACCGCCTCCCCACCCCCCTTCCCACCGCCTCCCCACCCCCCTTCCCACCGCCTCCCCACCCCCCTTCCCACCGCCTCCCCACCCCCTTCCCACCGCCTCCCCACCCCCTTCCCACCGCCTCCCCACCCCCCTTCCCACCGCCTCCCAACCCCCCTTCCCACCGCCTCCCCCCACCCCTTCCCACCGCCTCCCCCCCCCCTTCCCACCGCCTCCCCCCCCCCTTCCCACCGCCTCCCCACCCCCTTCCCACCGCCTCCCCCCCCCCTTCCCACCCCCTCCCCCCGCCTCCCCCCCCCCTTCCCACCGCCTCCCCCCCCCCTTCCCACCCCCTCCCCCCCTTCCCACCGCCTCCCCCCCCCCCTTCCCACCGCCTCCCCCCCCCCTTCCCACCGCCTCCCCCCCCTTCCCACCGCCTCCCCCCACCCCTTCCCCCCTTCCCACCGCCTCCCCCCCCCCTTCCCACCGCCTCCCCCCCCCCCTTCCCACCGCCTCCCCCCCCTTCCCACCGCCTCCCCCCCTTCACACCGCCCCCCCCCTTCACACCGCCCCCCCCCTTCCCACCGCCTCCCACCCCCCCTTCCCACCGCCTCCCCCCCCCCTTCCCACCGCCTCCCTCCCCCTTCCCACCGCCTCCCTCCCCCCCTTCCCACCACCTCCCCCCCCTTCCCACCCCCCTTCCCACCGCCTCCCACCCCGCCATCCCACCGCCTCCCACCCCCCGCCTTCCCACCTCCTCCCACCGCCTCCCACCCCCCGCCTTCCCTCCGCCTCCCCCTTCCCACCTCCCCCCCACCTCCCCCCCCCTTTCCACCACCTCCACCCTCCCCCCCCTTCCCACCACCTTCCCCTTCCCACCACCTACCCCCTCCTCCCCCTTCCCACCACCTTCCCCCTTCTCTCCCTTTCCACCACCTTCCCCCTCCTCCTCCTTCCCACCACCTCCCCCCTTCCCACCACCTCCCCCCTTCTCCCCCTTCCCACCACCTCCCCCTTTCCACCACCTCCCCCCTCCTCCCCCTTCCCACCACTTCTCCCCTCCCCCCCCGCTCCCCTTCCCCCGCTCCGCTCCCCTTCACCCCCCCCTCCGCTCCCCTTTTCACCCCCCCTCCGCTCCTCTTCCCCCCCCTCCGCTCCTCTTCCCCCCCCCTCCACCTCTTTTTCCCCTTTCCCCTCCCACCCCCTCCCACACTTCCACCCCCTCCTCTAACCCTTCCCCCCCTCCTCTAACCCTTCCCCCCCCTCCTCTAACCCTTCCCCCCCCTCCTCTAACCCTTCCCCCCCCTCCTCTAACCCTTCCCCCCCCTCCTCTAACCCTTCCCCCCCCTCCTCTAACCCTTCCCCCCCTCCTCTAACCCTTCCCCCCCCTCCTCCACCCCTTGCCCCCCTCCTCCACCCCTTGCCCCCCTCCTCCACCCCCTCCTCCCCTCCTCCACCCCCTCCTCCCCTTCCCGCCGCCCTTCGCCTTCATGCCCGCCTTACCGCCTCCCCACCCCCGCCTCTGCCTTTCACCCGCCCTTACTCCGGCCGCCTCTGCCTTTCACCCACCGCCTCACAGCCGCTGCACGCACTCAACAGACACCCGCCACACTCGACACATACCTGCCGCCACACACACCTGCTGCCTCCCGCCCCTACGCACCGACATCACTGACCCACCGCCTCACACCCTAGCAGGACCCCCCACTCACAGACAGCACTCACAACCCACGCGCCAGCCGCCGCCTCACACCCTTGCAGGACCCCCACTCACAGACAGCACTCACAACCCACGCGCCACCCGCCGCCTCACACCCTAGCAGGACACACGACTCAGATTTTTACATCACTTATGGCACCAAAATATACATTGTACTGTGGTGTGGTTACAATAAACCATTTTTATACAACATCGTATTACATTTTCTTCCATCTTTCTTTTCAATATTATTATCCAACCTTTACAACAAACAGTCACCTATTGTTCCACGATTTATAAATAATACTACCTATTACGCATTTACATCCCGGGCAACGCCGGGTCTCTCAGCTAGTAGTATTATATTTTGTCAGTGAGTGCGGGAACTTTAGATTATGATTATGCCAACCTCTGTCTCAGTATCTAGACACTGCGTTTCATCCACTAATATTACAAGCAAATAGCTATGTGAAGGATACAGCAGCTTTTCTGAATAAAATCTAATATCTCCAACATAGGATCCAACACTTGAGTGGTTACTATGGACGTACAGTGTCTAAATAGTCATAAATAGTCTAAATAGTCATTCCTCATTCAGGAGGTATTGAAGATTGCTACAATCTGTAGATTATAATTTAATTCAAACATTGAATTGGAGGGTCTATTCCAACAGGTAATTTCAAATTCGAAAGGACTTTTTTTGCAGTTGACTGGCACAGCAATGGGCTCAAATGTGACCCGTGCCTTTGCCAATCTTTAGATGGGTCATTATGAAAAACAATACGTTTTGAATAATCAACTTCAATCATTTAATTTCCCACCATTACAGATCCAGAGAATTTATTTCATCCTTGGGCAGGTACAGATATTGAACTTACAGTTCTTCAACTCTTTGAATGACCTTCAGAATACCATACGCTTCACCATTAATTATAATGATACTAGTATCAACTACCTCAGTGTCTTATATCGAGAAATTTGATTCTCATTTAGAGACAAATCTATACACCAATCCCACAGACCGCAATACTTTATACTTCCAATTTCCATTTAGTGCCCTTGAAAAAAGGGACGTCCCTCAAATTGTGACAGCTAATGGGAATAGTCATTCAACCTGAAGCAGAAAAATCACAAATTAACACTATGGTTGAGAAATTCATTACTAGTAGGAAGCGGGGGAAGCCCCACTTCCCCCCCCCCCCAAAAAAAAACAATAAATGTGCATGAATGTTGGACGGGCACTGAATCTCAACAGGAGCGCATTGATAACTAAAAGAGAAAGATCTTAATAGTATTGCCATTCATATCAAAGTATTCAAATATTGATAATACATTTGTTTTAATTAAAAAAAAACCTTTATGAAACGCTGGACAATTCTAGAGCCCGACACCAAACTATTGCCACTAACACAACAAAGCACTCTTTGGTTAAAAGAGAAAAACATTGTAGTTAACCAATGCGGGGCTGGGGGTGATGGCCGGAAGGGCATACAGGTTCTGGGGAAGTGGCCTGGGCTCAAGATTTTATAGGGGTCCTCATCATATAACACGGGGACAGGAGGGGTACATGGAAGCATACTCAGGGATCAGAATGGTGGGTGAGATAAGGAACCTAAGTGCTCGATTAGGGGAGGTAGAGACCATGGAACACGATCAGAGTAAATACCTAGACAGATATCACAGGAGGAGTATGTCTGAGTGAAGGTTTAGCATTTGAGGCTAAAATGCGAGCCGAGAAGCTACCTATTATAGGTTCAGAGGTACGGACAATCTGGATTATCCTTGATGACTTCTCGTTTATAACCCTTCACACTGCCTATGTGGATGAGGAGCCTTACATTAATACTTTGGTTTGAGTTACGGTTGTTCAGCAAATGTTCATATGTGAAGTTGGTTTATTTGAAACATGATGCACTGGATGCAAGGTTGGGTATAGGGCGGGAGCTGCCCTGCCTGGGCTACTTCCATGTTCCAACCCTTTGGTGCTGGGGGTAGGATTACCTCTAACACCAACAAAGTCCCTTGGGATGCGGATTCTCTCATGGTCCGGTACCCTGGGCCCTACTATTTGAGGGCCAGGGAAGGAATTGTTTCCCAAGAGCTGATGAGTCTAGGCCGCATATGGCCATATTGGACTATGGCAGATTGTTCATGTTTTTCCATCCTTTCCGTATGTTGGGTCCTTTCTCCCCCCCCCCCCCCCACCCTCCCAGTTTGTCTTGAAGGTCAGCATGCATCGCATAAGGCTGTAGCGCTCGGGGGATTCCTGTGCGGTCCTAAAACAGAGGCAAAAGAGGTAAGTAGCCTTGCACCCAAATCCACATCAATAACATTTATCTTGCACAATGTGAAAGGCCTAAATAATCCGTGCAAGCGACATCTAGCATTCTGAAACTACAAGAAAATGAAAGCCGATGTCATCCTCCTAGAGGAGACTCATTTCAGCACATCAAATTACCAAAAGTACTTTGATAAAAAATACAGACAATAGTATTTATCCTCTGCCCCTGTTACAAAGCGGGGAGTAGCGATTCTGCTTCACAATAGATTTCCCCTGGTAATAGAACAAGTCGAGATAGAAGATACATAAATATTAGTAGGCAAACTGCAGGGTCAATCTAACGATAGCCACGATTTACACTCCTTGTGAGCACGACAGTTTTTCGCCTCTTTCTTCACCACTCTAGCCAGGGTGGCTAAGGGATATACAATTCTAGCAGAAGATTGTAATCTAGTGAAAGCCCTTTTGGTCGGGGTCAAACTGTCCAACTCTGGGTCTAAGAGAGGTAATATTGCTAAATTCACACGCGGTCTGAGAGATAACTGTCAGATATATGGAGGGAACACCACCCTAAGGAAAGAGGCTTCACCTTTTACTCCCATCCCCATGATTGCTATTGCAGAATTGATAACTTCTTTGTTTTTAGCAGACTGGTCCCAAAGGTCTCCGGTACACAGATCCATGATATTTCATGGTCAGACCACGCACCAATTGAACCAAGGTGCTCTCAAATTAATCTAGACAGACCGGGAGCAAAATGGAAGCTAAATGAGTCAATTATCAAAATCCGAGGTGATAGACAATGTATAGACCAATTCTTTCTAATTAATAAAGGTAGCGTAGAATCCCACCTAACACTCTGGGAGGCTCAAAGCTCCACACAGGAGAACTAAGAGAAAGGACATCCTGAAAAGTTAAAAGATGCGAGAATGGAGTTAAATTTATTACTTGCCTCCCAGGCTGAGAACTCTCTCAATTGGTCAAAGAGGAAGTTTTATGAAAAAGCAAACAGGCCAGATACCATGCTAGCAAATAAAAATCAGGAACAAGCTAATTATAATATAAGTACTATCCGTAGATAAATCGGGGGATTTGACCTCTAACCCTAAACTAAGTGAATTCTTTTACAAACAATATGAGTTGTATAATGGAGAGAAGGTCATACATGGGGCAAAAACAAAGGAGACCTTGAAGGAATTCTTGGGGGACTCAGGCTTACCTATGTTGAGTAAGGAGGTGAGGGAGCAATTACAAAGTGACTTCACTATTGAAGAGGTGTTGGGGGTTATTAAAAATATGAAGCCCTCCAAAGCTCCAGGTCCTGATGGATTTTCTAATCTTTATTCCCCTCTGACACCTTCAAGAGTGGTACTAGACAGGGGTGTCCACTTTCGCCCTATGCATGGAACCACTAGCATCCCAAATTAGAAAGAGCCCAGATATTTGGGGTATTCTAATTAAAAGGATCAAATCGCATAAACTAGCTTTATATGCAGATGTTGCACTGGTATTGTCAAAGCCTTTTACCTCCCTACCCAATCTATTTAATCTGCTAGGTAAATTCATTAGAATATCTGGCTTCAAAATAAACCAAGCCAAATCAGAAGCCCTAAACGTGAATCTGCCCAAAGATCTAGAAAAACTGATCTCTATAAACTAACTGGCAACCAATAGCCATTAAGTATTTAGGAATCTACATCACTAGTAACTATAAGACTCTGTACAAAGTGAACTACCTCAGTTTCTTACAAAAGTTGATAGGAGATATAGGGCGGTGATCCTCATAGTATTTCCTGGTTTGGAAGGGTGTGCTGTATTAAGATTAATCTGCTCCCCTGACTTCTCTATTTGTTCCAAACGCTACCAGTACCCGTTGTTCTGAAGGATATTTGCTTGGTGCAGAAGTTAATATCTAAACTTATATGGAAAGATAAGACCCAGAGAGTTAAAAGTAATATTCTAAGGAGACAAATTCTAGTGGGAGGGCTGGCGGCACCTTGCCTGTTGTACTATAGGGCAGCCCAATTATGTAAAATATCACAATGGCACACAAACCCCTCTCAAAAACGATGGGTAGATTTGGAAAGTGAGAGAAATACAATTTTTGAAAGACCTTCTGGTTCAAGGTGATCTTACTGACATATGTCCCATTCTTTCCTCAAAGCCGCTGAGTCCATTAAAGAAAGGATGCTTTTGATGTAAGGGGTGTATGACTTGTTACAACGGACTAAATCAAGCGCACTCAAACTCAATTTAAACATCCCACGCAGGCAGATCCATCACAATTAAACAGGTAGCGTGCCAAGCCACTTCTGTTCTATAACTCATATTTTGCCCGTGTGAGTTGGTTTACGAAGGGGGGGAAAAAAAACAACAACAAAAAAACGACATTTAAGGAGAGCATGAATGATTATCAGTCTAGTATTTTATTGGTTTAAAACCAAAGACATAACATAAAACACAGACAAAGCTCAGTGCACATCCAGAAAAATTTATATACGGTAGAGTGCCTAAATATACATGTATAAATAACTAATAAATAAAATGGCATTTTAGTTTAACATTTTGGCCAAATTGTTGTAAGCCCTTGAGCCAACTGCACGGCAGACCACGTTTCAAGGGTCCCTACACTAATATAGATTCTTAATAACCTGTGGATGTGCACTGAGCTTTGTCTGTGTTTTATGTTATGTCTTTGGTTTTAAATATATATATCGCCATGCTCAGTAGCACTCCTCTGAAACTTATATGCTTATAAATATGTTGTGGGTATTTTGGGGGTTCAATATGAGCTTGTAGGTGTTCTGTATGTTTTAGTATTTGATTGGCTCTAACAAAAAGGAGAAACCAGTTGTGAAGCATTTTCTCACCAAAGGACACCAATTGGCCAGTTTACGCTACATGATCAACCACGTGGATGTTCCAACAAAGGGGAGACAAACGCTTTCTCCTACAATGGGGAGCAATATGGATGTTTGATTTGGATACAGTAGTACCACGTGGCCTTAATGATGAACTAAGATTTTCAACTTCTCTAAGAGTATGGTCAATGGTCAGGACATGATATATTACACACAATACTTACCTGAATAACCGTAAATACGTTATTAGTTGAAGTGATGTCCACTCTTCATTTCCAACTATGAACTTTCTTCACCAGCGCTATTCCTTTGTTATAAATTTTGTAGCACTACTAATTAGGCTTTTAAGTCATCACCTACACTGATTGCATAACCAATATAAATTGATCTTTATTAGTATGCCATAGCACTGTGTTAATTTTTTTGATTTAGATGTACTGTACCACCAGTCCTGTCCGTATCATCACCCACTTCTTGTGTCACAAGGTGCTTGTATTCACAAGGTGCTGGTATTCACAAGGTGCTGGTATTCACAAGGTGCTGGTATTCACAAGGTGCTGGTATTCACAAACTAATAGTTTATGCAAATCGAGATACGGTCCAAATATGTTGTACATGAAAGCGTGTTAAAGGGTTGCTGTAGATATTAACGCATGCTCGTCCTGTACATACTTGCTATCTTTAGTTCTGTTCGGGGCAGGTTTTTATCTGTCACGTGCTCAAAAGGTACTGTCAGCATTGGATGATCTTATTACTCTAGTTGATTCTCAATTGCAGTCCTCAAGCCACCCTCCCTTCCCCCAACAGGGCAGGATTTCAGGATATTCCAGCTTCAGCACAGGTGGCTCCTCAGAGGCTCAGTTGGGATATCCTAAAAACCTGACCTGTGGGGTGGGCTATTTTGGAATACATGACCCTTGAAATATACGAGGCATGGTTTTGTCTCCTAGTGGTCTAGTGCCCTGTTGACATTGGAGAGATTGAAATGCAAACATTAAACTAGCCCTAAAGATAGGATGCCTACTATATTTGGCATATCTCACTAGTATATTTTTCTATATTTACTTAAAATTTGCTCCAATTATTTTTCTAATATTGTGCTTGGTATCTATTAAAACATGATGTACTACTATGAGTATTATTACTCCTGTAAATGTATATTGGTGTGCGATATAGTTAGCCTATTCTGATAACAAAAGCAGCAATAGCTGCACGTCCCCTTTTTTTCTTATTTGTATATGTAACAAATGTGTGAATGTATAATTCTACATTCTTACCTAAGATGGCAACAGTTTGGTGCTCCGTTATAAATATGTAAAAATCCTTATTATGTTACCAACACAAAGGCTGCTTCAGTCAGTGTAAATCAGCAGCTACAAGCTATCCTTATATTATGAAGGTAACAATCTATTGTTACAGTTTACAGCACAAAACTGCTTGGAACATTGGCAACAACTTGTCACAATCAGGAAAGTGTTGCAAAGATCTTGCACTGCTTGGGAAATGGGCTAAAGCCTGCTATACAAATCAAAGGATGCTTTAAAAAAAAAAAAAAAAAAAACAAGAGGATTCTCATTAAAATGGCATTAAGTTGATTAAAAAAAACAAATGCATTAAGTACTACTTAATCCTACAGAACCTGATTTATTTTAAAGAATATCAAAAGACTTCACGTTTTGCTACTTTAAGTTATATTAAGACATACAAGTAGTGCTCTTTCATGAATGAGACAGCAAGAGTCTATACCTCCAAACAAATGGTTATTCAAGAGGTTTTCAGTGTATTGTACCAAGTAATCCATTACAATGAATATACTTGCCCAAGGCTTATTCATGTTTTATTTACAACTACAATGTATGATCTCCTTTAATGCAGCAGCTAGGTGATGGCCCCAGTGTTACCTGCGGAGCTTGCATAGTTGAAAGCCAGGTTGTGCTGTCATGTGGGGGAGCGATGGGGTGCGCAGGGCATTGACAAGGCGTATCTGCCCTTCCATTGGCTGCGCAACGACAATGTGATTACGTCGCAGCACGTTAAGACAACATTGTCTTCCCTGCCAGCCTACGCGTCATCGCACTCACACACGGCCACTGTGGTGTGTGGCGCGCATGCCGTAGCAGCCACTGGGGACCTAGCCTTAGAAACAAGTTTGGAACAAGTTCTGGTTGTATTAAGTGTGCAGTTAAAACTAGAAGGAAAGGAAGTGCTGTGTATACTAGCAGGGGTGGCTGAATTTGGGGAGTGTGCAGTGGGTTAATTTATGTTCAAAGTGTGTGGTAATCAAAATCCTGTAGTAGAGAAAAGGAAATAAAAATGTCTCCCCTGCCTGAGCCATTAGTGGGTGTGATTGGCTGATTGCTAACCTAGCAAACCTGGTGGGTGTCCCCATTTCAACTGAGGTAGCTCACGAATCCTGAGCTTGTGTGTCCTGATCTGCGTGACTGGTTGATTTCAAGTGCTGGTTGTATTAAGTGTGCAGTTAAAACTCGAAGCCGTTTGGACAAGGAAGGGGTTAAACAAGGTATAGTATATTGAAGTACAAGCATACCCCGGTTTAAGGACACTCACTTTAAGTACACTCCCGAGTAAGGACATATCGCCCAGTAGGCAAACGGCAGCCCGCGCATGCGCCTGTCAGCACGTCCTGAATAGCAATACCGGCTCCCTACCTGTACCGAAGCTGTGCGCAAGCGGGGAGACTATAGAGCCTGTTACAAATGCGTTATTTACATCAGTTATGCACGTATATGACGATTGCAGTACAGTGCATGCATCGATAAGTGGAAAAAAAGTAGTGCTTCACTTTAAGTACATTTTCGCTTTACATACATGCTCCGGTCCCATTGTGTACGTTAATGCGGGGTATGCCTGTACAGTTTATTGTTAGTACTTATAAACTTCATAGTTGCTACAATGAGCAGGATTGAAAATGCCACTCAATGCACATGTTTGTGCACTTGGAGCAGCTGTTTACGTAGCACAAACCTTTGTACTGATACCGTTAGGCCTCTTTTCCCAATGTCAGGGGCAGCGCTTCTAACCGCTGTTAAAATGAATCCATTTTAATCCTTTCCGGTGTCGAAAGGCCAGCAGCAACCCCTGTTTCAAGACAGCATTGTCGTTTGTGGAAAATCGATGGCGTAGTCGCAGGTGGTGCAGTAGTGGCGAGAATGGAAGTACAGGGGCTCTGCACCTGTACCCATCAGGGACCGTTGCCTGCCCCTAGAAAACGAGCAAACACGGCAGGACGTTCCCTGTAAGTTCAGGCTCCTCAACTGACAAAGTGCTGCCCACAAAGGGTCTGAAAGTGCCTCAGACCAGGGATGGGCAACTACAGACCCCAAGGGCCATCGACAGGTCAGGTTTTAAGATATCCCTGCTTCAGCACAGATGGCTCAGTCATTATGAAGCAGGGATATCCTGAAAACCTAACCTGTTGGTGGCCCTTGAGGACTGGAGTTGCCCACCCCTAATTTCATGAAAGAGAGAGAAGAAAGAGAGAGAGAAAGAAAGAGAGAAAGAGAGAGAAATTACAGATATTATACGTCAAGGTTTTACAAGCATTATATAAATATTTGAATTAATCTTAGAATTATATTCTGATACGGCCCCTCTGGGAAACTGGTTGGAGATCGTTGCCGTACGTCATAAGGACCCCCGGCGTTCCGTCCCTCACAGAAGTAGCGGACGCCATTTGTCCCGTTTACATGAAATAACGGACGAAATAAGGAGCTTTAAACAACGCATGTGTTATCTCCCTAACCATGGCTTTCAATAGTGCTACTGCTCAGTAACGCGTTGGCGTTAACAGGAGCGGTAACGTTTGCTACACCTGCACGGGGAACGTGATAAGAGCAGATAGAGGGTGAAGTCATTCAGAGCACACACCCCTTAATGTCAGTGCATGAAGATATATTCCACCTGTATGATCTCATGATGCTGGGTCACATTATATTGAGTGAAAGACTAGGGAGGGGTTATCTGCAGCACTTGTAATATAGGGGAGTATAACTTACCGGGATACTATTGAATTACTTTAAAGAGTGTAGCAGCATTGGTTAAAGTGTGCTGGGACCCCAGAGTACCATGACTATTATTTACAACTCCACAATGCTGCTACTTTTTTTTATTATTAATAAACAGCAGGGTACTGTTTTTTTTTTTATTATTAAGGATTTATACACTTATGGTCCCACTTTAAATAAAAATGCATTTATTTTAAGAAGCATCTTTCTGCTGCAAACACTGTGCCCAATGTTAAAAAATAAAAAAAAATAAGACACATTTAGTCATAACACAGTGGCACTACTCAAAACTGTTGCAATGATATAGATCTATTTTTTTTATTGATTGTATTTTTTCCCAGAAAGAGCAAGACATTTTGTAGCTACCTTTTAAATGAAAAAAAAAAAAAACGTATATGCCTTTCTCGTGCATGAGCTTTGGAGACTCATTTAACAGAAGGAGATGCAAATCTTGGGGCTGAATGCCAATTAAATACAGCACTAATGCCAGAATAGGGAGTATAAAAGAGTATGTTATATTTCACAACCTAGATTGTGAGGAAAGCGGTTCTGCATATCAGTGTGCGCCATCAAAGCACAATCCCTCCATGTTACAACAACCTCTTCATCCAATAAGGGCTCGTCCAGGGTGGTGCTGAGCGGGCGCGCGCACGCTCACGGTAGACACGTTGCGACGATGCACATGTCCTGTGTGAGCGGGTGGGCCTGCTCGGTGCTCAGCCGAGCAAATTTGAATTTGCCGCTCGCAAGCACGTCACGCGAGTGGTTCACCAGCTCCGTGACGTAGAGGCCGCGCCCCCCAGATGCACGCGCACCTAGCCGGCCAGGAAAAGCACGGCCGAGAAGGGCGCAGCGCGCCTCTACCCACCCTGGACGAGGTCTGCGTCCCCGCTGGCGCTGAGCATGCTGTGCGCTCGCCGCTTTTACCTCTAGTACTATAATGTAGACGTCCCCGCTCACGCTCTCCCAAGCTTGGCGCTTGCGACAAAATGTTTTCTTTGAAGCGCACTCAGCATGCCCCCAATGTACCCGCCCCCCCCCCCCCCCCGCTCCTGAAATAGACAGGACACCCGGCGCTCATGCTGAGATAGTTGGTGACGTCACCGCTCAAGCATGAGCGCGGTCAGCTCCAGCGGGTCTGTGTATGACCTATCTTTGGTTAATATGAAGCCAACATATTCCACAGTGCAGTACAATGTGAGAGGACAATACATAAAATACATGGAGGTAATGAGCGCCCTGCTGAGAAGCTGTGAACAAATTATCATGGGCTAGACTCGAGGTTACCAGGTACAGGGTGGGGGGACAGACACCCTTGGTGCTGCAACCCACACAACTCCGCTCAGGGCTTTTATTAGGGCAGGTGGAAATGTCACAGGGCGCAGGGAGACCCCTCTCTTTGGCGGGTTAATATGGCACGCTGAACCTTCCACTCTTTAGGGGTTTTAATAGGGCACGGGGGATCCCTTCTTTGGGGGAGTTTAATAGGGCAGACAAAACCATTACTGGGATAGTCTCAGTAGGGGCTCCCTCCCTGTACTTGGGACCCATTCCAGGGTGGAGTCCCCTCTCTTTAAAAACTTAATACATCAATAATGTGAGCTCAATGGGCTTCTTCTTGGGCGGCCATTCTGTATTTAGGGCCAACATGAGGGTGCGCCGCCTCCGACACCTGTCACTCGGGTCCCTCAGCCCTCACACCCGCAACGTCAGTGATTCTCACCTCGGTCCAGCGGCGCTCGGCTCTTTATTAAATGTCTTCCGCCGGTTTCAGCCCCGGGTGTCTTCAATATGGTGCCCTGTCCGCGCCGAGCCCGTGCACTAGTAATATGGCGCACACCCAGTCCCGGAGACTTTGGGTTACTAGGGGCACTAGGAAGCTCGTAGCTCCACCTACTTTCCCCGCGAATTGGCCCGACTGCCTCGCCCTGCTCCGCCCCTTCCCGGACGTGCTTTGGCCAGGTGACGTCACGACTGGAAATGGGCGCGGGGCTTTCGCTGCAGGAGAGTGAGAGGGATCACGTGACGCGGCTGATGCTTTTAATTGGAAACGATGAAATGACAAGTAGCCGAGTGACGTTGAATGTGATCATGTGGCTCCGCGACACGTGACTACCAATGTTTATGAGGGGAACTGAGACCCAATACCAATTATTATTATTATTATTATTATTATGTATTATATATTATGGAAGAACAAATGACAGACAGGCGCACTAAGGGATATGTATCCCTTAGTGCGCCTGTCTGTCATTTGTTCTTTCTGTCTGTGAGCCCCCCTCGTGGGAGCTCACTCCTATAGGGGACGTGTGGAACCCCCTCCCCCCAGACTGAAGGCTGCAAGAGGGATTCCCTACAGTACCAACGTTAGCGCGGAGCAACATACTCTATGTATTTTGTATTATGTTAACGAGGGGATATGGGACCCAATGTGAACAAATAATCACTATCATTTATTAAGTTTATAAAAAATAGGGCACGAGACCATATGACTATTACTAAGTCAATTAGTCAAATACAGCTCAATTACACTGTTAATTAACCCCTTGTGTGAGAGGAGCCACCAATGCACTGTGCCCTGGTACTCAATGGGCTAAGTGTAAATATGACCCAATGACAATGAATATGTTGCTAAAGAGACGTGTAAATAGGCTGACCAGATTTTCAAAATGAAAAACCGGGACACTTAAAAAAATGATTTATAAAACAATGTACATCACGTCACGCCCCCCGTTGCCATGACAACGACACACTAACATCAGGCGGTGACATGTTGCCATGACAATGTGGCATCACGTGATGCCTCGTCACCATAATGCATCCCGTTGTCATGTCAACTTGGAAGTCGCTGGAAGTCATTTCAATTTGATTTTTCCAGTGACCACAGCATGACGTCAGCGTCGCCGGCAGTATAAGCGTGGCCTTAGGCTGCGGTTATAGTGCCGACGTCGCTGCAAAACAAATGTATTGCCGCCGTTGCGTGCGCTTATAGTAAGCGTGACGCTGGCGGCGCAAATTTCTGAAACCGGTCAAATTTGATTTTTCAGAGGTTGTCGCCACATGTGACAGCCTCTGAACCAATCAAGGACCTGGTCCCCCGCGACGTCGCCGGAAAGCGAATTACAACTTTCGCTAGCGGCGACGGGTGACGTCATCCGTCGCGCGCACTATAAGCGCGGCCTAAGGTTAATTTCACACCTCACGAGCCCCCTCTATTTCCCACCCTCTACCCATGAATTTCTCTCTCCCCTCTGTCTCACTCGCTCTCCCCCCCTCCCGCCTCGCATGTATTTATCTCCCCTGTCTTTCTCCCTCTTTTGCTCACTCACTCCCCCTCTCTCCTCTCACTCGCCCCTACCTTCCATCAATTACCCCCCCCACCCCCACCCTTGCAGCTCCCATCTCTCCTACCTCAGGCGGGTTCGGCGGAGGCGGCGCTCACTAGCAGCAGGCACAGGAAGTGCCGCGAGTGGTTGTGAGCGGGCTCTGGGTGGGGAAAGCAAGCCGGGGTGCTGGGGGGAGAGCGAGCCGAGGACCGGGTGCCGGAGGGAGGGTGGAGGGAGTACTGGGATGAAGGAGGGATGGAGTGCCAGAGTGCCGGGGGGGAGGGAGAGCCGGAGACTAGTGCCGAGGTGCCGGAGGGAGGGGGAGCTGGAGTGCCGGTGGGAGGGAGAGCCGGAGACTAGTGCCGGAGGGAGGGAGTGCCGGGGGGAGGGAGAGCCGGAGACTAGTGCCGGGGTGCCGAGAGAGAGCCGGAGTGACGGGGGGAGGGAGAGCTGGAGAGTTGTGTCGAGGGAGGGAAAGCTGGAGAGAGTTGGAGACTAGTGCGGGAGGGAGGGCCGGGGTGCCGAGGGAGGGCCGGGGGAGGGAAAGCAGGGGAGAGGAAAAGCTCTGCCCCTCGACATTCCCCTACTTTTATCCAATCCCCTGATGGCCGGCATTCTAAAGCCCCGGCCCCGGCATCCTCCACCAAACCCCTGTGGCCCGGCATGTTCAACTAAGAAGCCCAACCCCTTGCATTGGGGCTGCCGCATCCTCCTCTTCACCGCCGCGACTCGCGCACCGCCGCCCCCATGCACCGCCGCAGACACTAAACTAAAAAACGGGGTAAGGGAGAAAATCCGGGACATTTCCGGGACGAACCGGCAACCGGGACAGGACCAAAAAAAACGGGACAACTGGTTACCCTACGTGTAAATAAATGTAAATGAAGCAAATGTATGTTACGGGAAATATATTTTGAATGAGGGAAAATTGACCCATTGACATGACGTTAATTAACGCGGGACTTGTTATTGACAATATCTAATAAATATGCAAAGTAATGATGTATTATATTAACATTAAGCAAATGACCCAATGCTAATTAACATGTCCAATTAACAAGTGCAATTAGCAATAATACATCTCTATTCACAGTGAATAAATGGCATATAATATGTTCATTAGGTAAATGTACCTGACACATATCTTATTAATAATAAATGAGTGACGTGATGTAATTTTGACAGGAATTGGGTGTAAGAAATGATGGGAGAAACCCTTCATAAATCGCGAAAAATATTCAGCAAAATCTCATGGGATTTGCTGACGTCTTAACATTCAGCCAAAAACCCTACTAACAAGGTACACCGTAAAATAGGTCCACTTCACGGCGTTCTATGAAAGCCCAGTAACACATACCATTTATTATATGCAAAATATAAAGTAATCAATAAACTCCTTGTATATCCGCATCTATTTGTTTATATTAATGTATACCAATAGAAGTCGTGATAACTTCACTATAATATGCAGATCGTTTATCAAATCAGTAATCAGTCTTCAATCTGCTGTAAGATGGAGATTCCGAACTTGAACAAATAGGAGACAGTCAGTAGAGCGCGTATCGACTCTCATCGGCTCTCACACACAGCCAGAAATAGGTGTAGTACGTACACATGGATTTACTAGGACAGGACGTAAAAATAGGTACAGTACCTGCTAAGTAGGCATAGTTAGAGGGTATGGCTCCAGTGTTTACCTGAATAGATCTAACCTGTCTGATCATTTTCAACCTTTTTAACACTGCCCAAGGCGAAAAATCAACCCTATTTTTTCCAAGGAATAATATTTTGAGGTTTTTTTTTTAATATGGCACATTGGAACCTCTCCACCTAAGGCCTCGTTCAGGGTGCCGGCTCCGGAGGGGTGGCGTGCTTACGTGCACGCGGATGTTCGAAGAATGTATTTAAATATGTAATATAGTGGGTGCGCTTGCTCCGCCGTGCGGCACTTATAATTGGCTGTGGATAGCCAGCCGTCCTATACTAGGGCCGTGCGCACTGCATTGAGCGTGGAGCCGGCCGATCGGGGGGGAAGACAGTGAAAGGAATGTTTTCGCGCCACTACCGCCGCTCAGAGTGAGGCTGTAATGTATGTCTCTGTGTGTGTGTGTATATATGTGTGTGTGTGTGTGTGTGTGTATATGTGTGTATGTTTGTATAAATAAATTATTCTCACAACATGTCTATTTATTTATTCACACGCATTAATTATTTATTCACACACAGAGAGACAGTTACCCAGTGACACACACACACACACACAGAGAGACAGCTACCCAGCGACACACACACAGTGAAGCTTCCAAGCCTGTTGCTCACTGCAGCACGGACCGTACACACAAAAAGTGTGCGTCACGTGCACGAGCGTTCGCACAGGCGCGCGCACCAACTATAAAACGGCCTTAGTGTGCTTTCTAGTCCACAGACCATTAATTCCTCAAAGAGAAGCCAGCAGCAGCTGCTAACTAATGAATCAGCCTGATTGCTCATGGAGTTTTGAATGAGGAAGTGTTTTAAAAGACTGAAAGCTGCCATGCAAGACAGAGACTGTATTTCCCAGACAAGGGGGGAGATAGAAGTGCAAAACCCTTACAATTGTATGCAGAGACTGTGTTACATTGTTGTCACGATGACACCAACTTTTATCAACACATTTATATTTGTGGGTACTTGATTGAACAGAACAAGTTGCAAAATAAATTGTGATTTATTTCCTTAATAGACAAACACACGACATCTGCAGAATACACTTAAAACAACACTCACTGGGATAAGAGAACGAAATTAATTGTCCTTGGAACGAAAGAAATTGTCCTTTGCTTGCCAGTGCAAGAAATGCAGCCTTGGTTTTAAAAGTCCTGTGATTATGTGGTTATTAACCCCTTCACTCCTGGACTGGTTGCTGCTGTACTGGCACAAAGTCTTGCATCTTTACATCATGGATTAAAATTCAGGAATCACACTGGGAAATACCTGGGAAGCCACAGTTATAAACTGGCCAAATCTATCTTTAACATGTGGATCCAATCCCCTCGTGGGAACAAAAAAACCCACGAATAGCCAAGTGACCCACAGTTCATAAGACCGGTCAAAAGGGCTGTCCGGTGGGCAGGGCGTATTGGTCAGGTTGACGCCCATGCCACTTAGCATACCTGGGCTACACCCATTTCTTGGGGCCACTAAGTCTGATCTCTGACTTAGAGGTGTCACTAGCCTGACATCTGCTGTGCATCCGTATGCCAGTATTGTATACATTATGGGCCTATGGGTCTTGTCATAATTGACACTCTTTCAGACAGGGGGACTCTAAATCTGTGGGAGCCTTTTGAGGCTCCATCATAAAAATAATTACAACCCTTTCAGGCTTGGTCATAAAAATACCGAAGCTCATTCACACATATCACAGCTGGATGTCCAAGTAATTCCTGCTTAGACTTACAAAAAAATACCTCCTGCCTTACATTTAAGATCTTCTATCATGTGTTGGTTAGAGGGTATGGCAAGCAATGCATCTTGTCTTTTACCCTCGCAGACAGGGAATGGCCTGCACATGGGGAATAAAAATGGCGGGGACGGGGCAACAACAGTAATGCATGGCAAATCCGGTATTTACCCTTTCCTCCCCGTCACACCTCCCCCACTCAAGACGCAGGGACTGCCCTGACCACCCCGTCCAGTGGCTGGGCTGACCTGCCAGCTCTTGAAGTTAGTAAGTCCTGAGGGCTGTCCTGGCGGGAAAGGCCATCAGCATTACCATGCTCACTTCCCTTCTTGTGCTGGATGGTGAAGATCCACTCCTGTAAGGCAAGACTCCAGCGCAAAAGTTAAGCATTTTCCCCCAACACCTTCTGTAACCAACTCAAAGGATTGTGGTCAGTTATTACTGTGAAATGTCTGCCATACAAATAAGGCTGTAACTTCTTTAGACCCCACACTATAGCCAGACACTCCTTCTCAATGGTGGCATATGCCACCTCTCTCGGCAGCAGTTTGCGGCTTAGATATATTACCGGCTGCTCATCGCTCTCCCCCACTTGGCTGAGTACAGCTCCAATGCCAAAGTCTGAGGCATCAGTCTGCACCAGGAACTTTTTTGTATAGTCTGGAGCAGCAAGTATAGGAGCGCTGGCTAGTGCAGTCTTTAATGCCTGAAACGAGACCTCACAGGCAGGAGACCAGACTACCAGCACAGACTGTCGCTTCTGGGTCAAGCCAGTCAGGGGTTTAGCAATGGCAGTATACTGAGGGACAAACTTTCTGTAGTAGCCTGCGGTGCCTATGAAAGCCATGACTTGCTTCTTGGTTTTGGGAACGGGCCACTGCACTATAGCTTCTACTTTAGCGGGTTCTGGCTTAAAATGGCCGCCACCCACTCTGCCCTAGGTACAATACTTCTGCCATCCCTACTAAGCACTTGGTGGGTTTCAACGTGAGTCCCGCTTCCCTAATCCTGGCTAGTACCGCAGCTACATGCACTAAGTGTGAGTCCCCCAAATTACTAAAGACAGCAATGTCGTCCAGGTATGCCCTTGTAAACCCTTGCATACCCTCCAGCAAGCGATTGACCAGGCGTTGAAAGGTAGGCGGTGCATTTTTCATCCCGAATGGCATCACTAGAAATTCATAGAGGCCACTTGGGGTAATAAATGCAGACTGTTCTCTAGCCTGCTGGGTCAAAGGGATCTGCCAGTACCCTTTACTGAGATCCATAGTCGTCAGATACCTTGCCCGAGCGAGTTCATCTAACAACTCATCAATGCGGGGCATGGGGTAGGCATCTGACACCGTGCCCGCATTGAGCTGCCGGTAGTCCACACAGAACCGGGTGGTTCCGTCCTTCTTAGGCACCAGGACTACCGGACAAGCCCAAGGGCTCTGGGACGGTACAATTACCCCTAGGGCCAGCATCTATTCTACCTCCCTCTCTATACTGCCCTTCACCTCTGCTGACACTCTATAAGCGTGCTTATGCAAAGGTCTCAGATCCCCTGTCAGCACTGGGTGTTCTGCAATGCGTGTCTTCCCTGGCTTGTCTGAAAACAGAGCCCTATACTTCTCTAGCATAGCCTTGGCATCTGCTCTCTGCCTGACACTCAGCTGAGCCCCTATCTCCCCCTGCTCTATGGTACCTCCCAGCCTAGCCTCCCCCAGGAGATCAGGCAGAGCATTGCCCGCCGGATCCCCCATTGGTGGGCTGCAAATGGCCAGCACCGACGGCACACTCTGTGCTATGTACTCCTTCAGCATGTTGATGTGATAAGTCTTATTTCTCCCTGTCTCAGCATCTACCTGTACAACATAGTTGCACTCGTTCATCTTTCGCAGTACCGGATATGGTCCCGACCAGGCAGCCATTAATTTGTTCTCCCGAATGGGCTTGAGAACAAGTACCTGCTGTCCTGGGATGAACTCTCTGCTACGGGCATTCTGATCATACCAAGTCTTCTGCTTGGTCTGAGCAGCCCTAAGGTTGTCCTGTGCCAACCCCATGAGCATCTCTAACCGGTCTCTGAGATCTATCACATACTGAAGCACAGAAGCATCAGTAGTGGTAGTCTCCCCTTCCCATCCCTCATGGAATAGGTCCAGAGGTCCACGTAACCATATAGCAGCTCAAAGGGAGAGAAGCCTGTGGATTCTTGCGGCACCTGTCGGTATGCAAACAGCAAATGCTGCAGGTGAATCTCCCAGTCTTTTCCCTCTGCCTCTATAAATGTTCACAGCATCTGCTTCAGGGTACCATTGAACCTCTCACATAATCCGTTGGTTTGGGGGTGGTAAGGGGTATTGCGCTGGTGCTTCACACCGCACGCCTCCCAGAGACACTGGAGCAATTCGCTCATGAACTGCGACCCCTGATCGGTTAGGATCTCACTAGGAAAACCTACCCTAGAAAAAATGGCTAACAGAGCTTTAGCTACTGCCCTAACATCAATACTGGCAAGTGCATCACCCTAGACAGGTGTTTCTAATGGGTGTGGTCTCAGTTCCAACTGTTATTGGCTGTTATATCATTACAGCAATCACCCATTAGAAACACCTGTCTGGGGTGATGCACTATATAAGGCATCCTGTTTCCAAACTCAGTCACCCTTTGAGAAAGCACCCTGTGAGGCGAGAAACGCGTCAGGGGACTCCTGTGCTGTTTTAATCTTTGGCTTATTATGCCCCAATAAATTAATTTTATCAACCCACATCAGCCTCATCGATTTGCAGTGCCCAATTTCTCTTTGCTATAATATCAATCATAGTTTAATAAAAATGAGAAGTACTGAATAATAGTACAACACTAGTACTAACCGTCTCGAACAATCAAAGTGTTCAAGTAATGTTATTTCAATTGGGGAAATATGAAGTTCAATAAAAGGAAAGCAGCTTTAAACAAATAACTGTTAAAATACGGAATTGGGTTTAACCCCTTCTTTACCAGTGATGTCTTCAATGAAGTAAAGGGTATATCTATATGCATATATACCAAGCAGGCTTCTGCCACGACCAAAAGAAGATATATATTTTTTATTATATATGTATGTACTGTATTATCTATTTTTTATAGTGTTTATTATGTAATTTATTATATTTGCCCAATTGGTTTTCGCCACATTGTATAAATAGTGCTATGAGAGTCTCTAAGTCCAACCCCTGATGAAGCACCATACTGTACCTAATGCATTGGTAACTCGGGGTAATACACACATCATTGTTGCTGTCACGATCCCTCGCTGTGTCCTTCCGGGTCCTCCCATTTCTCGGCATCTGCAGAGTGACAGCGGGGGTAACGGTGTGGATAAGAATGAATGGAGCCCATTCTAAATATGGACATTTAGCGGAGACCAGAGCTTTTTACTTATGTGTAATTGGGAATGGGGTTTGTTGTATTATCAATACATTTGCTTTGTCTTTATCTTGTTTTGTTGTTGCAAGTCTTCTACTGGAGCAGGATCACCCCACAAAGACAAGCTGGGAGAGGGTTTAAGGATCCTTGTTTGGAACGTCACTGTGGGTCTTTGCGCAGAAATCAATCGTTACAAGTTTTTCCACAAGACACCTTCAATGGGTGTAATGTGGGTAGTTAACCCCTTTCCTGCCAGATGGGTGTTTTAGCACCGGAAAAGACTGCTTAGTAAATATGGCCTTAAAGGGGCAAACCCTCCTAGGACAAAAGTGTACTAATGGCAGTAACATGTTTAAGGTGTCGCATCTAGGTGACTGATGCCCATTTACCCAAATCTGACATCTATAAATGTTTGAAATCATTTGCTAAGGTCAGTTTGTAAATATGGGTCCAAATCCACAAAACGCTGCTGAGCTTTCGCATGCCTTTACTGATTATTCCTATCCATATGAATAGGAGTAAAGGCGTGCTGAAGCTTAGCACCGTTTTCTGGATCTGAGCCATGGTGAGCTGAGACTTGGGATGGGTTGGATTTCCTCTGGCTGCACCCTTTTGTGTGATTCGCTGTGTGTTGAGCGAGTTTGCATAGGCAAAGCCCCCTCTCTACCCCCCTCATCTTATCCTTATTGGCTCTCTGATAAGCACAGGGTGGTATAAGGGTAAACAAAAAAACACATGATTGGCAAAACACTTTTTTTTACCCAGATGAAATAATTTCCCCAAAAATTAAAGGAGCAATTCAAACACTTTTTACACAGGATTTAAGCAGGGGTTGTATGGATCCGAACCTCATTAATTTCTGCTCTGAAATGAAGGGAATAATACCTGAATTTCTACTTAACGCCCAAAGCTTTAAAACTTAAAATATTGTGACTAATTAAACCCTTTCCTGCCACACATTATGAAGCACTGCATGACTAGCACTCTGGCAGCCAAGGGTTAAGCTTCTAGTTCCCTACATTCCTATTTCACTTTGATCTGCAGGGGAAGGACTCCTAACAGTTCTCAGAATCTCCTTGGCTTCCTTTGGGGCCCGAACTTGGAGCCACGCTGCTCCCACTCTTTGGAACAGTCTGCCCTGTACAGTTCGAGAGGCCCAGTCTCAGGAAATCTATTAAAACAGACTGAAGACCTGCCTGTTTACCCAGGCATTTAATTAATGAACTACAACCTGTCTGGCATTTAATAGCTACAGTACCGTCCCATCCTGTATTGTATCTTTCCTTGTGTTTGGTCTCGTTTATAACCTTAAGTGATTTCTTCTTTTTTCCTCTTGGTAACTGTGAAGTGCTTTGAGTCCCATTGGGAGAAAAGGGCTATGTAAATTAAGCTGTTATTATTATTAGAACATTAATGTTGTTTTGCTCTTATCTGTAACACGTACTCAAACTGAAGCACGGAGTACAACCACGATAGCAAAAAAATCAGCGAGATCAAGAGGTGACGCCAATAAAAAAAAATTATTTACTGTATCACATGTACAGTATAAGGATAAAAACCGCACCCATGCGTTTCGCACCATGGACCTTATCAAGGTGTAGGGTGCAGGTACAAAACAGCAAATTTATAGGTCCTCCGCGGGAGTGACGTCATGAGCTGTCTCAATATCGTGCGCTCATAGCATCACTCCCTATTGGTTCCTGGATCAAACTACCCCAAGAGGAAAGGGAAAACTTTATGAACAAAGGCTGAATGAACAAGCACAAAGCAACAATGTCACAACACAATAATAACAAAAAAGAGGAAGGAAATTACTGAACACTACCAGACATTTGATACTGCAACATATATAACTAAAAACTAATATACAAAAAGCTAAACATATAAGTATCAAAAGAAAACCTCTATCAACCTAATTAATACTATTCCCTATGCAAGAAGAGGAATGTGGGGGACAGAGGCAAACTAACCACAGTACCAAGAATGATCGTTAACATCTCTAATTGAGAAATAGGTATATATATATATATATATATATATATATATATATATATATATATATATGTATATATATATACACACACACACACACACACACGATAATAACCTGAAATGTAAATAATTGAAAATTAATTATATAAAAAAGTATAAAAAGTATCAGTAATATTGCCTGCCAGAAGAGATCATTAATTAACCTCTCATGGGACAATGTGTCAGATATTCATAACTACACTTAGTACATAAATGGGCACATCATTGCAAAATTGTTCTGGTATACACCATATCAATTATTGGTGATCGTAATGCCCAGCACTAAATGTGTAATTAGGATATACGTATTTAGTGCAAGCCCTATACACACTGTTATAAACAGGAATACTAGGTGGGAAAAAGGATTAATAGGTAATACATTATATACAATAAAGGCAAAGACCACCCACCTCCTCATAAATAGACGAAACCTCCTAGCATAAGGGAAGACAGAGCATTGTTACAGAAGCATCCAACAGTCAATATTTCTTATATATTTATATAATTATCAACGTGGCCTCATCACAGAAAGTGATCCCAATCCGTTTTTAAACCTTTCGGTATCTTAGTCTTCAAGGTGTAAATCCAAAAGGCTTCTCAATGTTTTAAAACTCGAATTCTATCTGCCCCCCTTTGGGTAGGGGGAGACACTGTACTAAATGCCTTGTAATCTGAAACTGTCAGTACTGCCGTTTTCACAGATGGATAACGGATGACTAGTGCCCTTTTTTGTGATGAGTCGAACGTGCTGCATTATTCTAATCTTGAGACATCCTGTGGTCTTACCGACATATTGTCGTCCACATCCACACGTCAATAAATAAATGGTGAACCTGAATCTACAGTTGATAAAGGAATACATCTTATACATTTTCTTAGTTACTGTTGAACTTAAAGTGGACACAGGTTTCATTTTAATACAAATCTTACAACGATCACATTTAAATGCACAATTGCCTGGGTACCCTAACATCAGATGTAAAAACACTTGGAGACAGATAATTACGTAGCTACCGTCTTAGCCCATCTGAAAACTACATTGGGACCTGACTGTACAAATGGTCTCAGGGTCGGATCCAGAGATAAAATATCCCCAATGCTTATTAATAATGGACCAGATCTGATTGACTTGTGTACTATATTGGGTAATGAACAAGGGGGTCTCCTCATTAGAAGGTTTCTTGGAGGATCTCTCAAACAAACTGGATCTCTCCATTTTTGAAACCTTCTCCAGGGCCTGTTATAGGTCTCTTACATTATAACCCCTTGCTACAACCCTATTGTATAAATCTGTTCACCTGTAAATTTTTATTCCAAAAATGTCTATTTGTACAGTAAGAAAAATATCAATTGATGAAGATGGACAAATTAGAAGCTGAGATAAATAAGGAATTAAGAACCGAGAATTAAAAAAAATGGGTTTATTGATACTATGTCGCAACAAGATAGGGATTCAGACATACAGACATGTGGGCAAACTTCTTGGGGTCTCCTCAGACTGATTGCGATGGATCACAGATCATTTCACCTTTGAGGAAATATGATAATATATTGTTGATGGGGGAGATGGTGAATGGGGGAGGGTTATGCCAGATTCTGTTGGGAGGCTGTGTGGTGATAGCTTTGATGTTAATCTTTGAAAATGCTATTATCTGTTTTTTTCTTTTTATTATTATTTGTGTTAATGTATTGAATTTTGAAATTATAAGTATGATGAGCAATACTAAAACAATTTTGTGTAAAAGTATATTTTTCTGTGTTTCTTGTTATTATCAAATATCAATATAAAGGAATTCATCCAGAAATTGTACATGTTGATCATTTTAAGTGAATTTTAAATGATAATCATTGTGATTAAGTGAATCAATGTATTGTAACAGTGCAGTGACATCTCCACTCCAAATAAACAAAAGATCATCAATAAAATGCCTGTAAAAAACAGTCTGATCCCTAAATTGGTTCCCATTTTGAAACACGTGGAATGAATCCCACCACCCCATAAAGAGGTTAGCAGAGGAGGTGGCAGAGCTAGTCCCCATCGCCATTCCACGTGTCTTGAGATAGTGAACACCATCAAATAAGAACACATTTTCCGTGAGAAGAAAGTGAATAGAATCCAAAATAAATGTGACTTGTTACTGTGATAGATCAGAATGAAGAAGAAAATGTTGGACATCTGCCAGGCCATGTTGGTACAATATTACCGTATACAGCGAGGTTACATCCATGGTTAACTAAATAAGGTTGCGTCTCTATGTGAACACCCAAATTTGTTTTATAAGGTCCTCACTGTCCAGGATAAATTAGGACAAAGAATGGACGAGGCGTGGAGGAAGTATTCCCGTATCGTGAAAGATCCCATGCTGGATATTTATAGGTCTCCCTGGAGGGTAGATCAGCGTTTTGTGGATTTTTTAGAGATGGTGAAACACGGGCGTGGTGGGAGACAGATTACAAAGATAATCAAGGACAGAACCCACCTCTATTAGTTCCCTGAACGCTTTCATAAATCTGAGTGTGGGGTCGGTTTGGAGTGCAACATAGGAATGAGTATCCCCAAGTTGGAGCATAGTTTCCTTGTGATAGTCATCCCTATGTCAAACCACCACCACTCCCCTCTTGTCTGTATTTTTATTACCAGTTGTTTCTTGGCATTAAGACTCTGTAAAAATGGTGTAAATTCCTTTATGATAATGGGTCATTGGAGTATCAAAACTGCAAACAATCTTTTTACGGTCTGTAACACACAATCTTTTCTGTTTATTACTCGGTTGTTCTTCCTGTGCATTCAAATTGAATTCATGTTGAAAGAGCAAGCAATTAATCAGCAATGAAGTATTTGTAGTGTCACAATCATTGCTTAAGCAGGACAATGGTCACTCCTTGCTCTGGAGCAGCCAAGGTTTGACGTCTGCAACATACAGTACAAAGGAGATGTTGGCCTCTGTGAGTCACAAGATACACTTCAAATGTTATCAGGAAAGTCCAGAGCTTCACTGCCAAAGTAACGGGAGATATGCTCATATCAGCTCTGCCTGGTGATACAGAAAATGTGCATATCATTACTATAACTGGAGTATTTAGTTATACAGTACTAACAAATGCGGCAATCATTTAAAAATAAGTTTACCAACATGAAGGAGCGGCTCAGTGAGCAATGGCACTGAGTTTGAAGCAGGGGAGTTGGTTCAATTCCTGGTGTCGGCTCCACGTGACCTCAGAAAGTCACTTTATCTCCCTGTGCAGGCACCAAAGCCATAGATTATAAACTGTGCAGGGTCTGCAAAAAATAAAAATAAAACGTCTACGTACAGTGCTGTGTACACTGTCATCGCTACCCCCACCCCCAAGGAAAAAAACTATTCTACAAATAAGTGCAATTTCGTGGTTGTACATGTAAAAAATAATTGACATTATTAATAATAATATGTATTTTTTCCCTTATATAGCACTGACAGTGTATACAGCGCTGTACATAGAATTTTGCAGGTCCAATCGCCGGGAGTCATGAAGCCGCAATGTGGGACACTGCGTCTGATCTGGCAGGTACTGCCATTCAAGTTGATGGCAGTTATGACTCCTAGCCAAGGAGTGTCTGCCCTGAAGAGCTTGCAATCTAATTTTGGTGGCAGAGGGAGATTGAGGGACTTTCTTAAGGTCACAAGGAGCTGGCTTTGGGATTTGAACTGGGTTCACCTCCACCCCCATATTTTAATTAGAAGGGGATGACTTCTCATGAGTACAACAGCAGTACTTATCTGAGACATTAACCCTGTGATCCTGTTTCATCCAGACGTACTTAGTGTTGAAAGCAAAAAATATATATGTTTGAGTCAGAATTTGCAACAGTAACGGGTGTCTCATATATACATACATACATACATACATAGCAGTAACATAGAGTACATACATTTATAGCTGTCACATACATACATTTGTGATGTCCGCTGCGTCATTTGACGCTGAGATGCCAAAGAAGCAGGAGGGAGGCAGGAAGGAGGCAGCCAACACAGGCAAGTGCCTAGGAGGGGCTGTCACATTTCTACATGACTGTCACATACAGTACATAGCTATCAGCTAACTCCCGCTAACACCGTTATATAATGATCCAGGAAGGTATTTTCTTGAGAACTCATTAAACCAAAGGGGCTAATATCTCAGCACAATGGAAATACAAATCTAGCACTGAATTATTATCCGGCTGTGGCTTGAAGTTAGGCGGCAGCAGTAGTTAAAAAAAAATAGTAATACTGATCTAAAAGAAACAACTATCTATGTGTGTGTGTGTGTGTGTGTATGTGTGTGTGTATGTGTGTGTGTGCTCGCGCACACACACACACACACACACAAGTGTATATATTTCAAAAAGCAGTGATCCTCCATAAAAAGACCAAAAAATAATTTGTGTTCTTTGTGTAAATTAGAAGATAAATGTTCATTTTGAACGGTTTGGCTAAAATAAAAGGAACACAATGTTTTTTTTAGAACTAATTTTCGGAGTTCAGGGTGGTGTTTGTTATTTCACAATGATACACTGAAACCACCCGCCTCTGTGTCATTGTCCCAAATGGTACAGGAATCCCTAGGTGTGCTGTTATTTCCTGTACAGTACGTTTCCGCGCTCAGTATCAGAAGGCTTAGGGTGTATCTCGGCATGTATTAACCCCTTCAGCACCAGAGTGGCTAGCAATAGAAACATAGAATTTAGCCGCAGATAAGAACCCCTTGGCCCACCCACTCTGCTCCTTTCCCTACCTCCTGTAAAACCTCACACCCTATTTGATCCTTGACTTTCTGTTATATTTAATATAGCGTTATGCCAACCTAAGCATTTTTTTTTATAATTCATTTTAATTCAATTTCTGTATTTGTATTAGCTTCTACCACCTCTGTTGGGAGTCTTTTCCATGTATCCACCACCCACGCTTCCAGTGAAGACGTTCTTCCTCACATGTCCCCTGAGCCGCCCACCCTCTAGCTTCAGATGACCTCTTGTTCTAGTGCTTCTCTATCTTTCAAATATGCTTCACTCCTGCCCTTGTTAAAACTATTTATGTATATGACAGTTTCTACCATACTCCCTTCTGTCCTCCAAGTTGCACATGTGGAGGTCATTCAGTCTTTCCTGATACATTTTGTTTATGTAGATCATGCGCCATTTTAATATCCCTTCTTTGCACAACCAGCAATTTATTTATGTCCTTCTGAAGATATGGTCTCCACAACTGAACACAGAACTCTCAGTGATCTATAAAGTGGCATCATCACCTCTCTCTGCGGCTCATACCTCTCCCTGTGGCTCATACCTCTCCCTGTGGCTCATACCTCTCTCTGCGGCTCATACCTCTCCCTGTGGCTCATACCTCTCCCTGTGGCTCATACCTCTCCCTGTGGCTCATACCTCTCCCTGTGATTCATACCTCTCCCTGTGGCTCATACCTCTCCCTGTGATTCATACCTCTCCCTGTGGCTCATACCTCTCCCTGTGGCTCATACCTCTCCCTGTGGCTCATACCTCTCCCTGTGGCTCAGACCTCTCCCTGTGGCTCATACCTCTCCCTGTGGCTCATACCTCTCCCTGTGGCTCATACCTCTCCCTGTGGCTCATACCTCTCCCTGTGGCTCAGACCTCTCCCTGTGGCTCATACCTCTCCCTGTGGCTCAGACCTCTCCCTGTGGCTCAGACCTCTCCCTGTGGCTCATACCTCTCCCTGTGGCTCATACCTCTCCCTGTGGCTCAGACCTCTCCCTGTGGCTCAGACCTCTCCCTGTGGCTCAGACCTCTCCCTGTTCACCCTAACATTCTGATGGCTTTCCCCCTTGTTGTGTTACATTATTTGCCCTTTCCTCTATATTAGCTAACATTATAGTGCCATTCATGCTGTATTTTGTTATTGAATGTTTGTGACCCATTTGTGTGCATTACTTTGTACCTGCTGGCATTACATTGTAGCTGTCACACTGTTTGCCCCACCACTGCGGTGTGAACTCTGGTGCAGATCTTTGTGTTACTGGCAGAATTTCCCTCCCATTATTCATGTCCCTACTAATGATATGGACGAGCACCGGTCCCAGCACAGATCCCGGGGGTCCACCGCCGGCTACTTTCCCCTCTTCTGAACATACTCCGTTTACCACAACGGGTTGCTAGCCTCTCTGGCGCTGAAAGGTGTTAATGAGACCTGGCGGAAGTTCAATAGGTTATTTCTGTGGAAAGGTGCATGGTTAATCTGTATACGCTATGTGTTGTTGGTAACTGAGAGCTTTCATAGGAACAGCTGTGGCACGGTTCCAGCCGGTGACGGATGAGGAAGAACGGCGTTCAGCAGAAGCTTGCTGTGTGCTGCAGGAATTCGCACTTAAACCAGGGAGACCAGTTATATGATACAGGAGGTGAGGGTGTGTGGCAGGGCCCTCCAACTGGTGACCAGCCAAGTGCAGCCCACGAGGGGCATTAATGTGGGGACTATCAGCTGTCCAAGCAACTAGTATTAAAAAAAAAGTGCAATTTTTTTACACTAGAGCTCACTTGTAAATTAAGGTAAAGTAAATATATATTTGGTGCAGATGCTATAAAGGCTTAATTTTTTTTTAAATATAATGATTTTTTTCAAGTTTTTAAATGTATGTAAAATGTGTGGATGTTGTGGAGGAAGAACGCTGGGCTTCTGTAAACTCCGCGCCCCCACCCCACCCCAGAAAATTTCAGGGGGTGTGCCCCTCAGTTTGCACACACCCCTAGGAGAGAGGGGGATAGTTTTAGGATAGAGCGTGTATATTAGGATAAAGTGAGGATGTATGTGACAGAAAGGGGCCCAGAGACCAGTATAATAAAGGTTAAGCCCGGTGGTCCTGGCCCCTGCCCATCCTTCCCTGGGGTTCATCTGGCCACCAAACCCCTGAGCTACCTGTTTTAATGTACTGGGCAGCCCCTTGCACACCCTGTAACTATACATCTTTCTATTTCTCTTGTGTAAAAATGTGTGTTGGTGCCCGCATAAAGCATAGCCAAAGTCTCTGTACATGGGGGGCTGAGAAACCCTTTGTGCTGCCCGCATGTCCGGAGAAAATGGCTGCTGTTGGGACTGCATGGGGAGGTGGGCTGCAGGGACGAAGGAGAGAGTTGCCGGGGCCAAGATCGTGCCGGATGGCCAGCTACCCAAATAGCAGAGCATTTGGTTGCCTCCCCAGCCAGAGCGGCGCTAGCCCAGCGAGTGGGAGATATCCTGTTGGTCGGAGAAAGTCGTTGCCAAGTCTCTCTAGTAGACACTGCTCCCATTGGACCGATTGTATTCCCCTCCACAAGCCCTTTAACTCTCTTAGCCCGTCCCGAGCCTTGATTGGCCAATGCAGATGAGTCCTTGCCTCTTGATTGGTCCCTGAGCAGCATCCACGCTGTGATTGGGCGCCAACCCCTCTACCATGATTTCCTATGGTAGCAGGGAACCTATGAAAGGGGAACCTGATCAGCGTTCCAGAGCTCATTCAGATCCTGTCCTGGATGGGAACTAAGGCCTCGTTCAGGGTGCAGGCTTTGGAGGGAGGGCGTGCTGCCGTGCGAGCTGCCGTGGGACACAAAGTATTCAAATTGAATACTGGTTGTCAGGGTAGCAGCTGCCCTGTCTCCGAAGCCCGAAGTTGATGCTGGCTACATTTTCAATAAACAAAAAATTAGTTTTTTGAAGCTGCAGCAGCGTCACTGGGACCTCGGCAGCCAATGAAATCATTCTTGAGAATGATTTCAAGACTGCAGCCTTGATCCTTAACCTCACGTCTGTAGCCCCGCCCCCTCCCCGCCTCCTGAAAACGTCTGCTGCGGATGAACACACATCGCCCAGCAGACTGCCGCCCTCCCTCCCGAACGCCCGCGCTCCAACTCCTGCCTCTGGCACCCTGAACGAGGCCTAAGCAGTGTGCTTCCAGGCTGTGCCAGAGACACCTGAAAACGAGGCTGAGAGCCTGAGAGGGGAAGAGTGAGAGGGGGTGAGTGAGGAAGAGAGGGAGTGAGATGGAGGGGAGAGAAATACATGGGAAAGGGGGGGGGAGATAGATGGGGCTCGAAAGGTGTGAAATGTCCTAATGTACATCCTCTATCTCATAAACACTCTGTCCTAATATACACTCTCTGTCCCATACATGCTTTATCCTAATATACACTCTCTGTCCCATACACGCTTTATCCTAATATACACTCTCTGTCCCATACATGCTTTATCCTAATATACACTCTCTGTCCCATACATGCTTTATCCTAATATACACTCTCTGTCCCATACACGCTTTATCCTAATATACACTCTCTGTCCCATACACGCTTTATCCTAATATACACTCTCTGTCCCATACACGCTTTATCCTAATATACACTCTCTGTCCCATACACGCTTTATCCTAATATACACTCTCTGTCCCATACATGCTTTATCCTAATATACACTCTCTGTCCCATACATGCTTTATCCTAATATACACTCTCTGTCCCATACATGCTTTATCCTAATATACACTCTCTGTCCCATACATGCTTTATCCTAATATACACTCTCTGTCCCATACATGCTTTATCCTAATATACACTCTCTGTCCCATACATGCTTTATCCTAATATACACTCTCTGTCCCATACATGCTTTATCCTAATATACACTCTCTGTCCCATGTCAACGCATAGCCATGTGACGTTGCAGCGTCATTTGACGCAGCGACGCCGAAGAAGGAGGAAGCCGGCATGAAGGAGTAGGTAAGAACTTTAGAGAGGTCCCACACTCTCCCTTGGCAATCAGTGGGGAAGAGAGAGCGGGTCCTGTTTATATGGAGGCGGGCGGGGGAGGAAGGGAAAGTCTCTGCCCCAGGCCTTTCAGGCATAATGGGAAATCCGCCACTGGTGGTCCTGGAGGCCAGGTGACCATGGATCAAGAGGGTACTGCTGCTGTAATGGAAAAGTGCTGATTCTTACCAGTGAGACTCCATGAGACAGTCTGAGGGTAAATACCAATGAGATTTTTCAGCAAATTAGTCTGTAGCGAGAGGGACAATATGGTGCAGGGACAGGAAGGTACGATAGGGGTAGAGCAGGTGTGGCCAACTCCCGCCAACTCAGTCAACGACTGAACCACTGATTGAGCTTCCTGTGCTAAAGCAGGGATGTCCTTAAAACCTAACCTGTTGGTGGCCCTTGAGGACTGGAGTTGCCCACCCCTGGGTGAATGGAGAGGTTTTATTTCTGTGATGATACTGTACATCCAAGACAGGTGGGAAGCTTCTTTTGAATGAAAATGTGAAAGTTTAAGCCAGTAATGAGAGAATATTCTAACCAATGCAGCTTTCTTTTAATGCGTACACCAAACTCAGTCATGGATGCTCCCATGATTACAGCGTGGCAGTAATGAGGGTGAAAATAAGTTCTGTGTAAATTCATAGCGGCGGCCATTTTTATACATCCTCAAATATCATTTGCCGTTAATATTTCTCTGTAATAACTTAAAAAAAAAAAAAAACCTGCTGGAGGATTTCATGATGGGATTAGTGAGTAAAAGAGGAAATGAGGGCATTAGAACATATTTTAGTTGCTGCTCATAATGTTGTGTGAATCATCATGTTTAAACAATGTCATGAAAGAGCTCAGACATACAGTACAGTCTAATGTGTGGTGTTATTGTAAGGACATCAGTCTGTGTCATTGATGAAGGTGACAGTTCACATAGGGTGTGACAGTGTAACCGAAGGCAGACAGAAAGGGACAGCTGTTAAAAGGAAGTGAAACTAATGAGGATGTGTCTTGAGCAGCCAGTTTTAGGGACGTGAAGGATGTTGCTTACTTCCTGTTTGATTAATTTAATGTGTGTTGTATGGTTCATGGTCTGTATTAATACTGGAGAAGTGTAGATTACTTGGAAGTTGTGATAATACCTTTTATTAGACCAGTGAGTCCCATCAGATGGTTCATAAACCTCTAGGGCAGTGGTTTTCAACCTTTTTTTGGTTAAGGAACCCCAGAATTAGATTGTGAAATTCTGGGGAACCTCGACCCTCTCGCCCCACCCCCGTCTCTCGTGTCTCTCCCCACCCCCTCACACTCTTCCCCTTATGCTCTCTCTCAATCTTACACACACTCTCACCCTCTCTTTTATACACACACACTCTCTCCCCCTCTCTCTTGCACACGCATGCACACTCTCCCCCTCTCTCTTGCACGCGCACACACTCACACACACTTTTCAAGGGAGCTCACAGGCAAAAATCCCTGCAGTGAGAGCGCACTTTCTTACCTGATCACATGATCCTTCCTCTACCTTCTGTCAGCCGGAAGTTGAAGGCGACTTCTGGCGTCGACAGGAGCAGGGAGAGGAAGGATCGCAGTGCTGCTGAGCTCGGGAGCCGACGGGTCACTGCTGCATGGGGTGCCCCCGCTCTGCCGGGTCTGGGACAGCTGGGAGAGTTATCCCAGCTCTCCCCCCCTGGAGGCCGCCGAACCGTCTAGGGGTGCTTGTGGAACCCTGATTAAAAATCACTGACATAGGGGGTTCATGAGGTGTCTCCAAAGAGTTTACAAAACAAAGTATGTCAGGGGTGTGCAAAGTTTTGAACCTGCGCTCCCCTTCTTGCTTACCTCCCGGCTCGCGCACCCCCCTCCTGCTCAGTTCCGGCAGCAAATGACATCGTGGGGTCATGTGACATCACGTTTCCATGGCAACGTGATGTCACATGACCCCGCAACGTAATTTGACACTGGGTCACCATGGCGATGCGTCGCCGAAGATCGGGAAGGAGAAGCTGCAGAGGCCTTGCGCGATCCCTCAGCATTTCATTTAAATACCCAGAGGGAGAGCGCGGGACCTCTGTAGCCGCCGTGGACCTCTGAAGTACGTAATGGTGGATCCCATGCAGTATAGTGGGGTTCTGAACCAATGTGTGGACTCTGCACTTAGTAAGGCTCCAAACTGCACCTTATTCTTAGTACTATAGTGGCTAAGGCATTGTGGGTTGTCACTTTGGAAGCTCGCACAGTGATTGACAGCTATAGCACCCATGCGGTATTCACACTCTGAGGTGCAGTTTGGGGCCTTAATAAGCGTGTGTTACCCCTCGGGCTCAGGACACTATATTGTCTGGGATCGGTCACACAGTTTTGTTACCGATAGTCTGAAGAGTAGGCAATAAGATATATATATATATTTATATATATTTTTTTTTTTCCAACTTATATTTTTTATTAAGATGTTCAAATATAAATGGGAAGGGGTACAGAAAAAGCAACTATTTTGCTACAGAGTTCTTACAATCATCAACTTTCACATTGCATAGTATACAGCATTTTATAAAAACAACATATTCTACACTCCTCACTCCCAAAACCTCTTTCCTAACAAGGAAATCCCCCTATCCGACATCCCAGGGATCCCAGACCCTATCAAACTTCCTTATGGTATGATTCAGGAATGAGGTGAGTCTCTCCATTAATTGGACATCATTAACCCTTCAGATAACCTCTCTACAACGCATCTGGCCGCCGGACAAATATTTCACTGAACAAATATAATCTAGCAGGGGATGCCCAATGTAAAAAAGTTGGGGAACCGCTGTATCAGACCACCAGAGAAGTACACTGTTTCCAGGCCTCATTTGTCCCTTCTCCATGTGTCCTTCACAGTGCACAAGAAGCAGAGACTGGGGAGGTATGGGCTCCCTAAATTAACCTAACAATGTTAACAGGAAAGGTTTGGCTGCTTTCAATTTTTTCAAAATGAGTTACAAGTTACATTTCTTGGGGGCCTCTAAATGGGAAAATGTTTTTTAATCAAGTGTTTCCTTTACCCCTAACCCACCCCGTCCTTATCAGAGAACTAATAAAGATAAGGGAAGGTGGGGAGTGGGGGCTCTGGTTGTACACACACTTGCTGAATTACCCAGATGAGACACCCATACCTCCCCTCCCCCAAGACTTTCCTTTGATGTAACTCAGCGTTTGTGAAAAATGTAAGAAACCTGTTCATGACATTTTATACGTGCAACGCACGTTTTTCAGATGAAGGTCAGATCTGAAGGCTCCACTTCTCAATACTTATTTCCAGTGTTCGACAAATCCATTCACCTACAGGCCTGTGGCAACTGGATTTGACCCCGTGGCGACCTCCTCATGGCCGCCCAAGCATGGCGGGATTGGGGGCAGGACTAGGTGGCGAGTAGATTTTTTTGGTTCGGCGAGTAGATTTTTGGGTGATTTGTCAACCACTGCTTATTTCCATGTCAGGATGAAACTTTTTGGGTTTTACTACCGGATTAGTGATTGGAGCCTCCCAACCCTACATGGAAAGGAAAAATGGCGCCCAGCCCCTTGAAGTTGTAGAGTCAATGATTGAAGGGAAGGTTTCCATTCTCCTCACTGATTGACTAGTACACAAGAGCACTGGGGGAAAGGGTATTGTCTCCCAAACTCGTAAAACAAGCTCATCAAATCTGAAGGGAGTGTTCAAACAAACACATACTCCTGTAAAACAACTTTTAGCGTTGATCCGATGTAAGATACTAAATAAGTCTTGCAGGGGGATCTGTTCTTAGAGATGTTTCAAACCGTTCCAGGAATGTGGCAGAGAGTTACACTCCTGATGCAGGAATGTGTGGGGTTTCCCATCCTCCCTGCCACTGCTGAAACCTTATCTGAAACATTCCCCCACTCATTGGGTTCGCCCTGTACATGTTGCACTGCATGTGCTGCTCTGAGTGTACCAGACACACACTGTTCTGCATATCACAGATACACAGTGCACAGTGAATTCTTATCACATCAGCATAAAAATAGCAGTATCTGCACAATGCAAATTTGTGGCATTTCCTGAAATCTATCTCAGTGATGTAATTACATTGCTACCTTTAACAGACTCTTAAAGCAGCAGTCCCCACTTATTTTTAAATGTTTCTGAGCCTGGGAATCCCCCCGGAGCTGATTTGGGTCCTACAACCCCTGGAGACCACCCGGTCCTAGTCATATTTGTAGATTTTTGTACAAAAAAACCCCCTGTAAATTCCCGTATAGCCGCAGGATCACCAATAATAATCTG
>NW_027454655.1:32500-67019 GCF_040206685.1 Ascaphus truei | reverse complement strand
GGGTGTGAGGGTTATCCCGGGGGGCGTCTGTCTCTGAGGGGGGGTGGGAGGGTTATCCCGGGGGGCGTCTGTCTCTGAGGGGGGTGGGGAGGGTTATCCCGGGGGGCGTCTGTCTCTGAGGGGTCCTTGATGTCAGAGAGTTAGGCGATTTTTATACGATAGAAACATTTGCTGATGTTTGTTTAAATAAAATGCCCGGTTTTGTTGATGTTTTTGGAAGAGTGGTGTTTCTTTTGTGTGACCTGGGAGGGGAGGGATAGGGGAGCGTGTTGACATGGGGGGGGGGGGGGGGAATGTTATGTTATGGGGTGGATATAGGATTTTCACACACATATATATATATATAGCGCTGATAGTGTTTGTATAATCAAATAAATAACAAATAATATAAATAACACACATTGGGAATAAGCGCTTCAGACATAAAAGTAACATTAAGGAAGAGGAGTCCCTGCCCCGAGGAGCTTACAGTCTAATTGTTAGGTAGGTAGGGAGAACGTACAGAGACAGTAGGAGGGTGTGCTGGTAAGTGCGTCTGCAGGGGGCCAAGCTTTATGTATCAGGTGTATAGTATCAGCCACTGTGCTACTCGTATGCTTCGTTAAGGAGGTGGAATGAATGAAAAAAACTGGTAGAACAGCAAAGTCCGATGGGAAACGACATTCAGCTCGCCACGGTGTAGGGAAAATAATAAAAGTTTATTGGTTACATATTAAAAACAAAAACACACTAAGGACAGAACAGGACAATTCTCCCGCGCGTTTCAGGCTACGCAGCCCTTTCTCAAGGAGTGTTATTTTTAGATTTTAAGGTGGGTCTTAAAAAAGGGGTGGGCGGGTGTCTACATAATATATATATACTGTATATACACACACACACACACAAACAAACACAAAGAACAGAGCCCTATATATATAGTGTGTGTGTGTATATATATATATATATATATATATATATATATATATATATATATACACACACAGAAACACAAAGCACAGAGTCCCATATATAGTATATATACAGAAACACAAAGCACAGAGTCCCATATATAGTATATATACAGAAACACAAAGCACAGAGTCCCATATATAGTATATATACAGAAACACAAAGCACAGAGTCCCATATATAGTATATATACAGAAACACAAAGCACAGAGTCCCATATATAGTATATATACAGAAACACAAAGCACAGAGTCCCATATATAGTATATATACAGAAGCACAGAGCCTCATATATAGTATATATACAGAAAAACAAAGCACAGAGCCCCATATATATAGTGTGTGTGTGTGTGTGTGTGTGTGTGTGTGTATATATATACATACATATTATACACACTGTATATATGGCGCTCTGTTCTTAGTATAGATCTACACTATATATATGAGGGGGGGGGGGGGGAGGGGGGAACCTCCGGTGCCGGGTCCGCGGTTTCCGGGGGAAGCAGATCCCGGGGCACTGAGGACAGGCGGGGATATGAGGGCGATGCACGGACTGCGGGTCACACTGACCCGGGTGAGAGGTCACTGCAGAGCATTGCATCCCCACTACCTGCAGAGCATTGCTCCCCCCCACTGTCTGCAGAGCATTGCTCCCCCCCCCCACTGTCTGCAGAGCATTGCACCCCCACTACCTGCAGAGCATTGCTCCTACCCCCACTGTCTGCAAAGCATTGCTCCCCCCCCACTGTCTGCAGAGCATTGCACCCCCACTACCTGCACAGCATTGCACCTCCCCCCACTGTCTGCTGAGCGTTGCACCTCCCCCACTACCTGCACAGCATTGCTCCCCCCCCACTGTCTGCAGAGCATTGCACCTCCCCCCACTGTCTGCAGAGCATTGCTCCCCCCCACTGTCTGCAGAGCATTGCTCCCCCCCACTACCTGCACAGCATTGCACCTCCCCCCACTGTCTGCAGAGCATTGCACCTCCCCCCACTGTCTGCAGAGCGTTGCACCTCCCCCACTGTCTGCAGAGCATTGCACCTCCCCCCACTGTCTGCAGAGCGTTGCACCTCCCCCCCACTGTCTGCAGAGCATTGCACCTCCCCCCCACTGTCTGCAGAGCATTGCACCTCCCCCCACTGTCTGCAGAGCGTTGCACCTCCCCCCCCCCCAACGGTCTGCAGAGCGTTGCACCTCCCCCCCACTGTCTGCAGAGCGTTGCACCTCCCTCCACTGTCTGCAGAGCGTTGCACCTCCCCCCCCCCCCCACTGTCTGCAGAGCGTTGCACCTCCCCCACTGTCTGCAGAGCATTGCTCCCCCCCCACTGTCTGCACAGCATTGCACCTCCCCCCCTCTGTCTGCAGAGCGTTGCACCTTCCCCCCCCACTGTCTGCAGAGTGTTGCACCTCCCCCCACTGTCTGCAGAGCGTTGCACCTACCCCCACTGTCTGCAGAGCGTTGCACCTCCCCCCACTGTCTGCAGAGCGTTGCATCTCCCCGCTGTCTGCAGAGCATTGCACCTCCTCGCACTCTCTGCAGAGTGTTGCACCTCCCCCACTGTCTGCAGAGCGTTGCACCTCCCCCCGTCTGCAGAGCGTTGCACCTCCCCCCTGTCTGCAGAGCATTGCACCTCCTCACACTCTCTGCGGAGCGTTGCATCTCCCCCCCACTGTCTGCAGAGCATTGCACCCCCCCACTGTCTGCAGAGCATTGCACCTCCCCCCCACTGTCTGCAGAGCATTGCTCCTACCCCCCACTGTCTGCAGAGCATTGCACCTCCCCCACTGTCTGCAGAGCATTGCTCCTACCCCTCACTGTCTGCAGAGCATTGCACCTCCCCCTGTCTGCAGAGCATTGCTCCCCCCCCCACTGTCTGCAGAGCATTGCACCTCCCCCACTGTCTGCAGAGCATTGCTCCCCCCACTATCTGCAGAGTGTTGCACCTCCCCACTGTCTGCAGAGCATTGCACCTCCCCCCACTGCAGAGCGTTGCACCTCCCCCCACTGTCTGCAGAGCGTTGCACCTCCCCACTGTCTGCAAAGCATTGCACCTCCCCCCACTGTCTGCAGAGCATTGCTCCTACCCCCCCACTGTCTGCAGAGCATTGCACCTCCCCCCTGTCTGCAGAGCATTGCACCTCCCCCACTGTCTGCAGAGCATTGCTCCCCCCACTGTCTGCAGAGTGTTGCACCTCCCCACTGTCTGCAGAGCGTTGCACCTCCCCCCGTCTGCAGAGCATTGCTCCCCCCCCACTGTCTGCAGAGTGTTGCACCTCCCCCCACTGTCTGCAGAGCGTTGCACCCCCACTGTCTGCAGAGCGTTGCACCCCCACTGTCTGCAGAGCGTTGCACCCCCACTGTCTGCAGAGCGTTGCACCCCCACTGTCTGCAGAGCGTTGCACCCCCACTGTCTGCAGAGCATTGCACCTCCCCCCACTGTCTGCGGAGCGTTGCACCTCCCCCCCCCCACTGTCTGCAGAGCGTTGCACCTCCCCCCCACTGTCTGCACAGCGTTGCACCTCCCCCACTGTCTGCAGAGCATTGCTCCCCCCCCACTGTCTGCACAGCATTGCACCTCCCCTTACTGTCTGCAGAGCATTGCACCTCCCCCCACTGTCTGCAGAGCGTTGCACGTCCCCCCCCCCCCACTGTCTGCAGAGCGTTGCACCTCCCCCCACTGTCTGCAGAGCATTGCACCTCCCCACTGTCTGCAGAGCGTTGCACCTCCCCCCTCACTGTCTGAAGAGCGTTGCACCTCCCCCCACTGTCTGCAGAGCGTTGCACCTCCCCCCCACTGTCTGCAGAGCATTGCTCCTACCCCCCACTGTCTGCAGAGCATTGCACCTCCCCCACTGTCTGCAGAGCATTGCTCCTACCCCTCACTGTCTGCAGAGCATTGCACCTCCCCCTGTCTGCAGAGCATTGCTGCCCCCCCACTGTCTGCAGAGCATTGCACCTCCCCCACTGTCTGCAGAGCATTGCTCCCCCCACTATCTGCAGAGTGTTGCACCTCCCCACTGTCTGCAGAGCATTGCACCTCCCCCCACTGTCTGCAGAGCGTTGCACCTCCCCCCACTGTCTGCAGAGCGTTGCACCTCCCCACTGTCTGCAAAGCATTGCACCTCCCCCCACTGTCTGCAGAGCATTGCTCCTACCCCCCACTGTCTGCAGAGCATTGCACCTCCCCCCTGTCTGCAGAGCATTGCACCTCCCCCACTGTCTGCAGAGCATTGCTCCCCCCACTGTCTGCAGAGTGTTGCACCTCCCCACTGTCTGCAGAGCGTTGCACCTCCCCCCGTCTGCAGAGCATTGCTCCCCCCCACTGTCTGCAGAGTGTTGCACCTCCCCCCACTGTCTGCAGAGCGTTGCACCCCCACTGTCTGCAGAGTGTTGCACCCCCACTGTCTGCAGAGCGTTGCACCCCCACTGTCTGCAGAGCGTTGCACCCCCACTGTCTGCAGAGCGTTGCACCCCCACTGTCTGCAGAGCATTGCACCTCCCCCCACTGTCTGCGGAGCGTTGCACCTCCCCCCCCCACTGTCTGCAGAGCGTTGCACCTCCCCCCCACTGTCTGCACAGCGTTGCACCTCCCCCACTGTCTGCAGAGCATTGCTCCCCCCCACTGTCTGCACAGCATTGCACCTCCCCTTACTGTCTGCAGAGCATTGCACCTCCCCCCACTGTCTGCAGAGCGTTGCACGTCCCCCCCCCCACTGTCTGCAGAGCGTTGCACCTCCCCCCACTGTCTGCAGAGCATTGCACCTCCCCACTGTCTGCAGAGCGTTGCACCTCCCCCCTCACTGTCTGAAGAGCGTTGCACCTCCCCCCACTGTCTGCAGAGCGTTGCACCTCCCCCCCCCCCACTGTCTGCAGAGCGTTGCACCTCCCCTCACTGTCTGCAGAGCGTTGCACCTCCCCCCCTGTCTGCAGGGCGTTGCACCTCCCCCCACTGTCTGCAGAGCGTTGCACCTCCCCCCACTGTCTGCAGAGCGTTGCACCTCCCCCCACTGTCTGCAGAGCATTGCACCTCCCCCGCTGTCTGCGGAGCGTTGCACCTCCCCCCCCTGTCTGCAGAGCGTTGCACCTCCCCACTGTCTGCAGAGCATTGCACCTCCTCGCACTCTCTGCAGAGCGTTGCACCTCCCCCCACTGTCTGCAGAGCGTTGCACCTCCACTGTCTGCAGAGCGTTGCACCTCCCCCACTGTCTGCAGAGCGTTGCACCTCCCCCCACTGTCTGCAGAGCGTTGCACCTCCCCCCACTGTCTGCAGAGCGTTGCACCTCCTCACACTCTCTGCAGAGCGTTGCATCTTCCCCCCACTGTCTGCAGATCATTGCACCCCGCACTGTCTGCAGAGCATTGCACCTCCCCCCACTGTCTGCAGAGCATTGCTCCTACCCCCCACTGTCTGCAGAGCGTTGCACCCCCACTGTCTGCGGCGCGTCTCACCTCCCCCACTGTCTGCAGAGCATTGCTCCTCCCCCACTGTCTGCAGAGCATTGCACCTCCCCCCCACTGTCTGCACAGCGTTGCACCCCCACTGTCTGCACAGCGTTGCACCCCCACTGTCTGCACAGTGTTGCACCTCCCCCGTCTGCAGAGCGTTGCACCTCCCCCCCATCTGCAGAGCGCTGCACCCCCACTGTCTGCACAGTGTTGCACCTCCCCGTCTGCAGAGCGTTGCACCCCCCCGTCTGCAGAGCGTTGCACCTCCCCCCCATCTGCAGAGCGCTGCACCCCCACTGTCTGCACAGCGTCGCACCTCCCCCCGTCTGCAGAGCGTCGCACCTCCCCCCGTCTGCAGAGCGTTGCACCCCCCCCCCCCCCAGTCTGCAGAGCGTTGCACCCCCACTGTCTGCAGAGCGTCTCACCTCCTCCCCCGCTGCCTGCAGAGCGTCTCACCTCCTCCACTGTCTGCAGAGCGTCGCACCTCCCCCCACTGTCTGCAGAGCGTCGTACATCCCCACTGTCTGCAGAGCGTCGCACCTCCTCCCCCACTGTCTGCAGAGGGTCGCACCTCCTCCCCCACTGTCTGCAGAGCGTCGCACCTCCACCCCCCCCCACTGTCTGCAGAGCGTCGCACCTTCTCCCCCACTGTCTGCAGTGCGTCGCACCTCCTCTCCCACTGTCTGCAGAGCGTCGCACCTCCTCCCCCACTGTCTGCAGAGCGTCGCACCCCCCCCCCCCCACACTACCTGCAGAGCATTGCGCCCCGACTTTGCTTTATTAACCCTCTCCTTCCCACAGGTGTGCAGCACATCGCAGGCGCTCCCCGTGATCGCAGCGCGGCACCCGTACAGGGCGGAGGTGAAGGGGGGGAAGGTTTATCCGTGGTGCAGCTGCGGACACAGCAAGAAGCAGGTGAGTGCGACGCGTGGATCCTGCGCTGCAGAGCATCGCTCCGCTGCTTACCCACATGCATCGCTTCACTTAACCCTGTCACTGCCAGACACGTCTAAAATATCTATAGGGGCCGGAAAATCCTTTAAGAGAAGAACACACACATTCCCTCATCCCATCCTCTCCAGCCCGTGTCTCCCCACTGCTGGATGAAGTCTCCCCAGTGATCTCCCAGGTCCTGCGGTTACAGCCTCTCTTCTCCACGTCGCTCCCACACATTCCCTCATCCCATCCTCCCCAGCCCGTGTCTCCCCACTGCTGGATGAAGTCTCCCCAGTGATCCCCCAGGTCCTGCAGTTACAGCCTCTCTTCTCCACGTCGCTCCCACACATTCCCTCATCCCATCCTCCCCAGCCCGTGTCTCCCCACTGCTGGATGAAGTCTCCCCAGTGATCTCCCAGGTCCTGTGGTTACAGCCTCTCTTCTCCACGTCGCTCCCACACATTCCCTCATCCCATCCTCCCCAGCCCGTGTCTCCCCACTGCTGGATGCAGCCTCCCCAGTGATCTCCCAGGTCCTGCGGTTACAGCCTCTCTTCTCCACGTCGCTCCCACACATTCCCTCATCCCATCCTCCCCAGCCCGTGTCTCCCCACTGCTGGATGAAGTCTCCCCAGTGATCTCCCAGGTCCTGTGGTTACAGCCTCTCTTCTCCACGTCGCTCCCACACATTCCCTCATCCCATCCTCCCCAGCCCGTGTCTCCCCACTGCTGGATGAAGCCTCCCCAGTGATCCCCCAGGTCCTGCGGTTACAGCCTCTCTTCTCCACGTCGCTCCCACACATTCCCTCATCCCAGCCCGTGTCTCCCCACTGCTGGATGAAGTCTCCCCAGTGATCTCCCAGGTCCTGCGGTTACAGCCTCTCTTCTCCACGTCGCTCCCACACATTCCCCCATCCCATCCTCTCCAGCCCGTGTCTCCCCACTGCTGGATGAAGTCTCCCCAGTGATCTCCCAGGTCCTGCGGTTACAGCCTCTCTTCTCCACGTCGCTCCCACACATTCCCTCATCCCATCCTCTCCAGCCCGTGTCTCCCCACTGCTGGATGAAGTCTCCCCAGTGATCCCCCAGGTCCTGCGGTTACAGCCTCTCTTCTCCACGTCGCTCCCCCACATTCCCTCATCCCATCCTCCCCAGCCCGTGTCTCCCCACTGCTGGATGAAGTCTCCCCAGTGATCTCCCAGGTCCTGCGGTTACAGCCTCTCTTCTCCACGTCGCTCCCACACATTCCCTCATCCCATCCTCCCCAGCTCGTGTCTCCCCACTGCTGGATGAAGTCTCCCCGGTGATCCCCCAGGTCCTGCGGTTACAGCCTCTCTTCTCCATGTCGCTCCCACACATTCCCTCATCCCATCCTCCCCAGCCCGTGTCTCCCCACTGCTGGATGAAGTCTCCCCAGTGATTTCCCAGGTCCTGCGGTTACAGCCTCTCTTCTCCACGTCGCTCCCACACATTCCCTCATCCCATCCTCCCCAGCCCGTGTCTCCCCACTGCTGGATGAAGTCTCCCCAGTGATCTCCCAGGTCCTGCGGTTACAGCCTCTCTTCTCCACGTCGCTCCCACACATTCCCTCATCCCATCCTCCCCAGCCCGTGTCTCCCCACTGCTGGATGAAGCCTCCCCAGTGATCCCCCAGGTCCTGCGGTTACAGCCTCTCTTCTCCACGTCGCTCCCACACATTCCCTCATCCCATCCTCTCCAGCCCGTCTCCCCCCACTGCTGGATGAAGCCTCCCCAGTGATCTCCCAGGTCCTGCGGTTACAGCTTCTTCTCCATGTCGCTCCCACACATTCCCTCATCCCATCCTCTCCAGCCCGTGTCTCCCCACTGCTGGATGAAGTCTCCCCAGTGATCCCCCAGGTCCTGCGGTTACAGCCTCTCTTCTCCACGTCGCTCACACACATTCCCTCATCCCATCCTCTCCAGCCCGTGTCTCCCCACTGCTGGATGAAGTCTCCCCAGTGATCCCCCAGGTCCTGCGGTTACAGCCTCTCTTCTCCACGTCGCTCACACACATTCCCTCATCCCATCCTCTCCAGCCCGTGTCTCCCCACTGCTGGATGAAGCCTCCCCAGTGATCTCCCAGGTCCTGCGGTTACAGCCTCTCTTCTCCACGTCGCTCCCACACATTCCCTCATCCCATCCTCCCCAGCCCTTGTCTCCCCACTGCTGGATGAAGTCTCCCCAGAGATCTCCCAGGTCCTGCGGTTACAGCCTCTCTTCTCCACGTCGCTCCCACACATTCCCTCATCCCATCCTCTCCAGCCCGTGTCTCCCCACTGCTGGATGAAGCCTCCCCAGTGATCTCCCAGGTCCTGCGGTTACAGCCTCTCTTCTCCACGTCGCTCACACACATTCCCTCATCCCATCCTCTCCAGCCCGTGTCTCCCCACTGCTGGATGAAGCCTCCCCAGTGATCTCCCAGGTCCTGCGGTTACAGCCTCTCTTCTCCACGTCGCTCCCACACATTCCCTCATCCCATCCTCTCCAGCCTGTGTCTCCCCACTGCTGGATGAAGTCTCCCCAGAGATCTCCCAGGTCCTGCGGTTACAGCCTCTCTTCTCCACGTCGCTCACACACATTCCCTCATCCCATCCTCTCCAGCCCGTGTCTCCCCACTGCTGGATGAAGTCTCCCCAGAGATCTCCCAGGTCCTGCGGTTACAGCCTCTCTTCTCCACGTCGCTCACACACATTCCCTCATCCCATCCTCTCCAGCCCGTGTCTCCCCACTGCTGGATGCAGCCTCCCCAGTGATCTCCCAGGTCCTGCGGTTACAGCCTCTCTTCTCCACGTCGCTCCCACACATTCCCTCATCCCATCCTCTCCAGCCCTTGTCTCCCCACTGCTGGATGAAGCCTCCCCAGTGATCTCCCAGGTCCTGCGGTTACAGCCTCTCTTCTCCACGTCGCTCCCACACATTCCCTCATCCCATCCTCCCCAGCCCGTGTCTCCCCACTGCTGGATGAAGTCTCCCCAGTGATCTCCCAGGTCCTGCGGTTACAGCCTCTCTTCTCCACGTCGCTCCCACACATTCCCTCATCCCATCCTCCCCAGCTCGTGTCTCCCCACTGCTGGATGAAGTCTCCCCGGTGATCCCCCAGGTCCTGCGGTTACAGCCTCTCTTCTCCATGTCGCTCCCACACATTCCCTCATCCCATCCTCCCCAGCCCGTGTCTCCCCACTGCTGGATGAAGTCTCCCCAGTGATTTCCCAGGTCCTGCGGTTACAGCCTCTCTTCTCCACGTCGCTCCCACACATTCCCTCATCCCATCCTCCCCAGCCCGTGTCTCCCCACTGCTGGATGAAGTCTCCCCAGTGATCTCCCAGGTCCTGCGGTTACAGCCTCTCTTCTCCACGTCGCCCCCACACATTCCCTCATCCCATCCTCTCCAGCCCGTGTCTCCCCACTGCTGGATGAAGTCTCCCCAGTGATCTCCCAGGTCCTGCGGTTACAGCCTCTCTTCTCCACGTCGCTCCCACACATTCCCTCATCCCATCCTCCCCAGCCCGTGTCTCCCCACTGCTGGATGAAGCCTCCCCAGTGATCCCCCAGGTCCTGCGGTTACAGCCTCTCTTCTCCACGTCGCTCCCACACATTCCCTCATCCCATCCTCTCCAGCCCGTCTCCCCCCACTGCTGGATGAAGCCTCCCCAGTGATCTCCCAGGTCCTGCGGTTACAGCTTCTTCTCCATGTCGCTCCCACACATTCCCTCATCCCATCCTCTCCAGCCCGTGTCTCCCCACTGCTGGATGAAGCCTCCCCAGTGATCCCCCAGATCCTGCGGTTAGAGCCTCTCTTCTCCACGTCTCTCCCACACATTCCCTCATCCCATCCTCTCCAGCCCGTGTCTCCCCACTGCTGGATGAAGTCTCCCCAGTGATCCCCCAGGTCCTGCGGTTACAGCCTCTCTTCTCCACGTCGCTCCCACACATTCCCTCATCCCATCCTCTCCAGCCCGTGTCTCCCCACTGCTGGATGAAGCCTCCCCAGTGATCTCCCAGGTCCTGCGGTTACAGCCTCTCTTCTCCACGTCGCTCCCACACATTCCCTCATCCCATCCTCCCCAGCCCTTGTCTCCCCACTGCTGGATGAAGTCTCCCCAGAGATCTCCCAGGTCCTGCGGTTACAGCCTCTCTTCTCCACGTCGCTCCCACACATTCCCTCATCCCATCCTCTCCAGCCCGTGTCTCCCCACTGCTGGATGAAGCCTCCCCAGTGATCTCCCAGGTCCTGCGGTTACAGCCTCTCTTCTCCACGTCGCTCACACACATTCCCTCATCCCATCCTCTCCAGCCCGTGTCTCCCCACTGCTGGATGAAGTCTCCCCAGTGCTCTCCCAGGTCCTGCGGTTACAGCCTCTCTTCTCCACGTCGCTCCCACACATTCCCTCATCCCATCCTCCCCAGCCCGTCTCCCCACTGCTGGATGAAGTCTCCCCAGAGATCTCCCAGGTCCTGCGGTTACAGCCTCTCTTCTCCACGTCGCTCCCACACATTCCCTCATCCCATCCTCTCCAGCCCGTGTCTCCCCACTGCTGGATGAAGCCTCCCCAGTGATCTCCCAGGTCCTGCGGTTACAGCCTCTCTTCTCCACGTCGCTCACACACATTCCCTCATCCCATCCTCTCCAGCCCGTGTCTCCCCACTGCTGGATGAAGCCTCCCCAGTGATCCCCCAGGTCCTGCGGTTACAGCTTCTTCTCCATGTCGCTCCCACACACTCCCTCATCCCATCCTCTCCAGCCCGTGTCTCCCCACTGCTGGATGAAGCCTCCCCAGTGATCTCCCAGGTCCTGCGGTTACAGCCTCTCTTCTCCACGTCGCTCCCACACATTCCCTCATCCCATCCTCTCCAGCCTGTGTCTCCCCACTGCTGGATGAAGTCTCCCCAGAGATCTCCCAGGTCCTGCGGTTACAGCCTCTCTTCTCCACGTCGCTCACACACATTCCCTCATCCCATCCTCTCCAGCCCGTGTCTCCCCACTGCTGGATGAAGTCTCCCCAGAGATCTCCCAGGTCCTGCGGTTACAGCCTCTCTTCTCCACGTCGCTCACACACATTCCCTCATCCCATCCTCTCCAGCCCGTGTCTCCCCACTGCTGGATGCAGCCTCCCCAGTGATCTCCCAGGTCCTGCGGTTACAGCCTCTCTTCTCCACGTCGCTCCCACACATTCCCTCATCCCATCCTCTCCAGCCCTTGTCTCCCCACTGCTGGATGAAGCCTCCCCAGTGATCTCCCAGGTCCTGCGGTTACAGCCTCTCTTCTCCACGTCGCTCCCACACATTCCCTCATCCCATCCTCCCCAGCCCGTGTCTCCCCACTGCTGGATGAAGTCTCCCCAGTGATCTCCCAGGTCCTGCGGTTACAGCCTCTCTTCTCCACGTCGCTCCCACACATTCCCTCATCCCATCCTCCCCAGCTCGTGTCTCCCCACTGCTGGATGAAGTCTCCCCGGTGATCCCCCAGGTCCTGCGGTTACAGCCTCTCTTCTCCATGTCGCTCCCACACATTCCCTCATCCCATCCTCCCCAGCCCGTGTCTCCCCACTGCTGGATGAAGTCTCCCCAGTGATTTCCCAGGTCCTGCGGTTACAGCCTCTCTTCTCCACGTCGCTCCCACACATTCCCTCATCCCATCCTCCCCAGCCCGTGTCTCCCCACTGCTGGATGAAGTCTCCCCAGTGATCTCCCAGGTCCTGCGGTTACAGCCTCTCTTCTCCACGTCGCTCCCACACATTCCCTCATCCCATCCTCCCCAGCCCGTGTCTCCCCACTGCTGGATGAAGCCTCCCCAGTGATCCCCCAGGTCCTGCGGTTACAGCCTCTCTTCTCCACGTCGCTCCCACACATTCCCTCATCCCATCCTCTCCAGCCCGTCTCCCCCCACTGCTGGATGAAGCCTCCCCAGTGATCTCCCAGGTCCTGCGGTTACAGCTTCTTCTCCATGTCGCTCCCACACATTCCCTCATCCCATCCTCTCCAGCCCGTGTCTCCCCACTGCTGGATGAAGCCTCCCCAGTGATCCCCCAGATCCTGCGGTTAGAGCCTCTCTTCTCCACGTCTCTCCCACACATTCCCTCATCCCATCCTCTCCAGCCCGTGTCTCCCCGCTGCTGGATGAAGTCTCCCCAGTGATCCCCCAGGTCCTGCGGTTACAGCCTCTCTTCTCCACGTCGCTCACACACATTCCCTCATCCCATCCTCTCCAGCCCGTGTCTCCCCACTGCTGGATGAAGCCTCCCCAGTGATCTCCCAGGTCCTGCGGTTACAGCCTCTCTTCTCCACGTCGCTCCCACACATTCCCTCATCCCATCCTCCCCAGCCCTTGTCTCCCCACTGCTGGATGAAGTCTCCCCAGAGATCTCCCAGGTCCTGCGGTTACAGCCTCTCTTCTCCACGTCGCTCCCACACATTCCCTCATCCCATCCTCTCCAGCCCGTGTCTCCCCACTGCTGGATGAAGCCTCCCCAGTGATCTCCCAGGTCCTGCGGTTACAGCCTCTCTTCTCCACGTCGCTCACACACATTCCCTCATCCCATCCTCTCCAGCCCGTGTCTCCCCACTGCTGGATGAAGCCTCCCCAGTGATCTCCCAGGTCCTGCGGTTACAGCCTCTCTTCTCCACGTCGCTCCCACACATTCCCTCATCCCATCCTCTCCAGCCTGTGTCTCCCCACTGCTGGATGAAGTCTCCCCAGAGATCTCCCAGGTCCTGCGGTTACAGCCTCTCTTCTCCACGTCGCTCACACACATTCCCTCATCCCATCCTCTCCAGCCCGTGTCTCCCCACTGCTGGATGAAGTCTCCCCAGAGATCTCCCAGGTCCTGCGGTTACAGCCTCTCTTCTCCACGTCGCTCACACACATTCCCTCATCCCATCCTCTCCAGCCCGTGTCTCCCCACTGCTGGATGAAGCCTCCCCAGTGATCTCCCAGGTCCTGCGGTTACAGCCTCTCTTCTCCACGTCGCTCCCACACATTCCCTCATCCCATCCTCTCCAGCCCGTGTCTCCCCACTGCTGGATGAAGCCTCCCCAGTGATCTCCCAGGTCCTGCGGTTACAGCCTCTCTTCTCCACGTCGCTCCCACACATTCCCTCATCCCATCCTCTCCAGCCCGTGTCTCCCCGCTGCTGGATGAAGTCTCCCCAGGTGATCCCCCAGGTCCTGCGGTTACAGCCTCTCTTCTCCACATCGCTCCCCCACATTCCCTCATCCCATCCTCTCCAGCCCGTGTCTCCCCACTGCTGGATGAAGTCTCCCCAGTTATCCCCCAGGTCCTGCGGTTACAGCCTCTTTTCTCCTCTCTCACTGCAGGGTAATGTAACACAGATTGGGGTGTCTTATCTCGGGGCGTCTCCTCTCTCACTGCAGGGTAATGTAACACAGATTGGGGTTTCCTGGTGTCTTATCTCGGGGGGTCTCCTCTCTCTTCCTCCTCCAGCCCTTTTGTGACGGGTCCCACAAGAAGTCAGCCCCCGGCCTGTCCCCCGTGCGTTTCACCCCCACCCAGGATCAGGTGGTGTGGCTGTGCGGGTGCAAACAGACCAAAACCCCCCCCTACTGTGACGGCACCCACAAGGAGAGCCACGTGCAGGCGAGCCACGTGCAGAAGAGCTCGCCGGACCCCCAGCTCTGACGGGTGCGATGTTCTGCGAGGCCACGCCGGCACCACGCTCGTCATTGTTTAATTAGTGTAATAACTGTCGTTATTGTGCCATGTGGCACATACGGTCCGTGTGCCTGGTATCCCTCTGCCTCTCGTATGTACTATGTTACACGCAATAAATGCACGCAATAAATACACGCTTCCAGTCATGTGAATTATTCCAAATGTAACAGGAAGTTTGTATATTGCACATGGACACGTACACTAGTGTGTGTGTGTGTGTGTGTGTATAAACATATATACTAATACACAGACAAGAAACATACAGCGCAGATCTTAACAATATGTTTAAGCGGAGGAAAATATACACACCACCTATTATGCCAATACAATCTTTACATGAGGTACATACCCTGGAATACAACTATCCCTACACACTGCAGCAGAATTAGCAGCCCCTGACGAAGCCCAAGTGGAGAAACGCGTAGGGCCAGCGTTTTTGGAGCAGAAAGAGAGACACGCCGAGGCCCCAAGCAGAGAGACATTCTCAAGGAGCTACGGCGAGAGCCGAGCCGCGTCATACCACGTGACACGGAAGTGACCGTGAACGCGGAGGAGGACTGGTAATCGGCGCCTCTGTACACGAGTGTGAGAGACTCGCTAATCACTCTCTACTGCCCGAAATTCACTCACAGAATGTGAGTTGATTACCTGTTTTTACTGTGAGTTTATTTTTAGATTAAAAAGGTTTTACACATATTTGTTCCTCCTTGTATTCCCTTCCCACCCCCCCCCCCCCCCTTGTGAGATCCATCCATAGAGACAAGTGAATTCCAAAGGCCATCCGTGACTGCTGCAGCCGCTGCTGAGGTCCCGTGGACGAATACTAGGAAGATCCAGAGGCCAAGGAGAAGAGCTGCAGTAGCTGTGTTCGTGAGTCCCATAGAGGACTAAATGCTTTGAATCTACCTACCTGTGTAAGCGCATCTCTTACCTTTATATAGTCTGATTATAACCAGATATACTGCCCTATGATTCCTTTTTGTGTTTCTTCTCTTCCCTGTCTTATTTGCGCCAAGGTCACTCTTCTGCATATATACTAATACGTCCACTCAGTGTGTGTGTGTGTGTGTGTGTGTGTGTGTGTGTACATACATACTGATACATACACTAGTGTGCAAACATACATACATACTGATATGTATACTACAGTATACATACATACTGATACGTACACTACAGTATACATACTGATACGTCCACTACAGTATACATACATACTAATACATACACTACAGTATACATACTGATACGTACACTAGTTTACATACATACTGATACATACACTACAGTATACATACATACTGATACATACACTACAGTATACATACATACTGATACATACACTACAGTATACATACATACTGATACATACACTACAGTATACATACTGATACGTACACTAGTTTACATACATACTGATACATACACTACAGTATACATACATACTGATACATACACTACAGTATACATACTGATACGTACACTACAGTTTACATACATACTGATACGTACACTACAGTATACATACTGATACGTACACTACAGTATACATACATACTGATACATACATTACAGTATACATACTGATACGTACACTACAGTATACATACTGATACGTACACTACAGTTTACATACATACTGATACGTACACTACAGTATACATACTGATACGTACACTACAGTATACATACATACTGATACATACATTACAGTATACATACTGATACGTACACTAGTTTACATACATACTGATACATACACTACAGTATACATACATACTGATACATACACTACAGTATACATACATACTGATACATACACTACAGTATACATACTGATACGTACACTAGTTTACATACATACTGATACATACACTACAGTATACATACATACTGATACATACACTACAGTATACATACTGATACGTACACTACAGTTTACATACATACTGATACGTACACTACAGTATACATACTGATACGTACACTACAGTATACATACATACTGATACATACATTACAGTATACATACTGATACGTACACTACAGTATACATACATTTGTGAGCTCCCAGCAGCTGCCACACGAGCTTGGAGACTGACTTACTTCTACGGGTGACCTCTCGGTGCCTGACAGCGCACGGACAGCGGCCCCTATAACTCCTCCTATTGCCCCATATATCTTATATCCATATATCTCCTCCCCCTGGTTTGGAGAATGAATCCGAGTCCGAGCCGGGGGTTTCTGGTGGAAGTAATACTGTGAGATGCCTCCCGAAACATTATACATCTATAAGGCGCGTCGCAGGGGGAGAGAGAGGCGCGTCGCAGGGGGAGAGAGGCGCGTCGCAGGGGGAGGGAGGCGCGTCGCAGGGGGAGAGAGGCGCGTCGCAGGGGGGGAGGGCGAGGCGCGTCGCAGGGGGGGAGGGCGAGGCGCGTCGCAGGGGGGGAGGGCGAGGTGCCTATAACGAGGTTTCCCGCGCGACCCCTCGGCTCCGCGCGCGACGACACTCATACTTAAACGCCACTTTATTTCGGACCAGCAGGTTCTGTATCGTTGGAGCAGCCCCGACTCTCGCAGCAGAGAGAGACATTACCGGGGCGGGAGGCGCCACTGGTCACGTCGCCATTACTTCAGTGAATATCACAGTTACAGGCCGGGTCACTGATCAAATCGCGGCGTTATTTAAAATGAATCATCATTACTTATATACACACGGCGCCGGTAATATTTGCCCCCTTGTTTCCCGGAAGTTGCCGGTTCGGCCCATGAAATAACGTCTCCGGCGCCGTGGTAAGAAACACGTATTATTTTATTCATTAATATACACTGGAAGCTGCATCTCCCCCCCCCCCCCCCCCCCCAGTGAGGGAGTCTCTCCGTGTCCAGGTACACCCCCCAGTGAGGGAGTCTCTCCGTGTCCAGGTACACACCCCCCCCCCCCCAGTGAGGGAGTCTCTCCGTGTCCAGGTACACCCCCCCCCAACATGTGAGGGAGTCTCTCCGTGTCCAGGTACACCCCCCCCCCCCAGTGAGGGAGTCTCTCCGTGTCCAGGTACACCCCCCCCCCCCAGTGAGGGAGTCTCTCCGTGTCCAGGTACACCCCCCCCCCCCAGTGAGGGAGTCTCTCCGTGTCCAGGTACACCCCCCAGTGAGGGAGTCTCTCCGTGTCCAGGTACCCCCCCCCCCGCCCCCAGTGAGGGAGTCTCTTCGTGTCCAGGTACATCCCCCCCGCCCCCAGTGAGGGAGTCTCTTCGTGTCCAGGTACACCCCCCCCCCCCCCAGTGAGGGAGTCTCTCCGTGTCCAGGTACACCCCCCCCCCCAGTGAGGGAGTCTCTCCGTGTCCAGGTACACCCCCCTCCCAAAAAAAAACACCGCTGAAGGGACATTAGCGCCGCTCCCCGCGCTTAGCGACGGCGTGTAATAAGGTAACCCCTTCTTTGCCAGATCGGTTTGTAGAACAGGTACACGCCCCCTTCATGTTTGGGGGGGGGTGTGGGGGGGCAGGTTGGCGCGATCCGTCCTGTGTACACGGCGGGAGGGTGAGAGGGCGCAGCGGGCGGTCTGCGCCCTCCGTATAAATTACAACAGAAATGTGTAAAAAATAACAACAAAAAAACCCCATAAAAACGCAGTCCCCCCCCCCCGGCCGCCCCCCCCCCCCCCGGCCGCCCCCGTTAAATTACTCTCCTGTGTCCGTAGAAAATAAGGAAGTCCTCTTGTCTATATACATATATAAAAGGGCCGTGGCTCGTGGCTCCCTCAGGTGAGGGGGGGGCCCGGCGCCCCGTTTGCCGTGGCTTTGCGCCCCCTGCTGGCTGTGTGCCCGTTGGCGGTGCCGTTGTGCAGGGGGTTGGTGGCGGTGGCGGCGGTGAGGGTGAGCTGCTCCGTGGCCGGGCTGGGCGAGCCGTGGCACGGGGTGGCGGGGCTGGGCAGAGACGAGGACGTGGAGGGGACGGGCGCGGGGCTGCTGGTCTTGTCGCTGGCGGATTCGCACTCCGACCCGCCGCTCGGCAGCGGGGGGTTCCGCGGGGGGCGGCTGAACCGCAGTCTCTTGTAGGACGGCTGCACGCGGTACTTGAGCGGCAGGGGGCTGGTCTGGGGGGGGGGAAAGGCACGAGATTAGGGTCACACACACGCTTTATTCCCGGGCTGCGGTACCAAGAACCAGCGGCCCAACTACTGCCGGTCCCGGAGAAGGTTTGCGCTACATTGAACTCCTCATAGATGTGAAGAAGAGACCTGTGAGGTTTGGGAAGCGCTGTACTCACTGTTACATGTACCGAGCTTCCCAAACCTCACAGGTCTCTTCTTCACATGTACAGAGCTATCCCAAACCTCACAGGTCTCTTCTTCACATGTACAGAGCTTTCCCAAACCTCACAGGTCTCTTCTTCACATGTACAGAGCTTCCCCAAACCTCACAGGTCTCTTCTTCACATGTACAGAGCTTCCCCAAACCTCACAGGTCTCTTCTTCACATGTACAGAGCTTCCCAAACCTCACAGGTCTCTTCTTCATGTGTACAGAGCTTCCCAAACCTCACAAGTCTCTTCTTCACATGTGCAGAGCTTTCCCAAACCTCACAGGTCTCTTCTTCACATGTACAGAGCTTCCCCAAACCTCACAGGTCTCTTCTTCACATGTACAGAGCTTCCCCAAACCTCACAGGTCTCTTCTTCACATGTACAGAGCTTCCCCAAACCTCACAGGTCTCTTCTTCACATGTACAGAGCTTCCCAAACCTCACAGGTCTCTTCTTCATGTGTACAGAGCTTCCCAAACCTCACAAGTCTCTTCTTCACATGTGCAGAGCTTTCCCAAACCTCACAGGTCTCTTCTTCACATGTACAGAGCTTCCCCAAACCTCACAGGTCTCTTCTTCACATGTACAGAGCTTCCCCAAACCTCACAGGTCTCTTCTTCACATGTACAGAGCTTCCCCAAACCTCACAGGTCTCTTCTTCACATGTACAGAGCTTCCCAAACCTCACAGGTCTCTTCTTCATGTGTACAGAGCTTCCCAAACCTCACAAGTCTCTTCTTCACATGTGCAGAGCTTTCCCAAACCTCACAGGTCTCTTCTTCACATGTACAGAGCTTCCCCAAACCTCACAGGTCTCTTCTTCACATGTACAGAGCTTCCCCAAACCTCACAGGTCTCCTGTTCGTGCCAGCAGAGCTTCCCAAACTTTGTATGTCGTCTCCCACACAGCGTTCCCGGCTTTCCCGGCCTCCGTCGGCTCTGCAGCGCGTTACAAACCTACAGACGCAGAGGGAAGACCCGGGAAGTCTCTGCAGCGCACGGAGGGCACCTGGGTGGTTTGGACCGCTCTGCAGAACCGCCGGAGACCGGGAAAGCTCTGCAGAACCGCCGGAGACCGGGAAAGCTCTGCAGAACCGCCGGAGACCGGGAAAGCTCTGCAGAACCGCCGGAGACCGGGAAAGCTCTGCAGAACCGCCGGAGACCGGGAAAGCTCTGCAGGACCGCCGGAGACCGGGAAAGCTCTGCAGAACCGCCGGAGACCGGGAAAGCTCTGCAGAACCGCCGGAGACCGGGAAAGCTCTGCAGGACCGCCGGAGACCGGGAAAGCTCTGCAGGACCGCCGGAGACCGGGAAAGCTCTGCAGAACCGCCGGAGACCGGGAAAGCTCTGCAGAACCGCTGGAGACCGGGAAAGCTCTGCAGGACCGCCGGAGACCGGGAAAGCTCTGCAGAACCGTCGGAGACCGGGAAAGCGCTGCAGGACCGCCGGAGACCGGGAAAGCTCTGCAGAACCACCGGAGACCGGGAAAGCTCTGCAGAACCGCCGGAGACCGGGAAAGCTCTGCAGAACCGCCGGAGACCGGGAAAGCTCTGCAGAACCGCCGGAGACCGGGAAAGCTCTGCAGAACCGCTGGAGACCGGGAAAGCTCTGCAGGACCGCCGGAGACCGGGACCGCTCTGCAGAACCGCCGGAGACCGGGAAAGCTCTGCAGAACCGCCGGAGACCGGGAAAGCTCTGCAGAACCGCTGGAGACCGGGAAAGCTCTGCAGAACCGCCGGAGACCGGGAAAGCTCTGCAGAACCGCCGGAGACCGGGAAAGCTCTGCAGAACCGCCGGAGACCGGGAAAGCTCTGCAGAACCGCCGGAGACCGGGAAAGCTCTGCAGAACCGCCGGAGACCGGGACCACTCTGCAGAACCGCCGGAGACCGGGAAAGCTCTGCAGAACCGCCGGAGACCGGGAAAGCTCTGCAGAACCGCCGGAGACCGGGAAAGCTCTGCAGAACCGCCGGAGACCGGGACCACTCTGCAGAACCGCCGGAGACCGGGACCGCTCTGCAGAACCGCCGGAGACCGGGAAAGCTCTGCAGAACCGCCGGAGACCGGGAAAGCTCTGCAGAACCGCCGGAGACTGGGAAAGCTCTGCAGGACCGCCGGAGACCGGGAAAGCTCTGCAGGACCGCCGGAGACCGGGAAAGCTCTGCAGAACCGCTGGAGACCGGGAAAGCTCTGCAGAACCGCCGGAGACCGGGAAAGCTCTGCAGAACCGCCGGAGACCGGGAAAGCTCTGCAGAACCGCCGGAGACCGGGAAAGCTCTGCAGAACCGCCGGAGACCGGGACCACTCTGCAGAACCGCCGGAGACCGGGAAAGCTCTGCAGAACCGCCGGAGACCGGGAAAGCTCTGCAGAACCGCCGGAGACCGGGAAAGCTCTGCAGAACCGCCGGAGACCGGGACCACTCTGCAGAACCGCCGGAGACCGGGACCGCTCTGCAGAACCGCCGGAGACCGGGAAAGCTCTGCAGAACCGCCGGAGACCGGGAAAGCTCAGCAGAACCGCCGGAGACCGGGAAAGCTCTGCAGAACCGCTGGAGTATCCCAGGTCTCCCGCCGGCGCCCGCAGAGTATCGCAGGTCTCCCGCTGGCGCCCGCAGAGTATCCCAGGTCTCCCGCCGGCGCCCGCAGAGTATCGCAGGTCTCCCGCCGGCACCCGCAGAGTATCCCAGGTCTCCCGCTGGCGCCCGCAGAGTATCGCAGGTCTCCCGCTGGCACCCGCAGAGTATCGCAGGTCTCCCGCTGGCGCCCGCAGAGTATCCCAGGTCTCCCGCCGGCGCCCGCAGAGTATCGCAGGTCTCCCGCCGGCACCCGCAGAGTATCCCAGGTCTCCCGCCGGCGCCCGCAGAGTATCCCAGGTCTCCCGCCGGCGCCCGCAGAGTATCGCAGGTCTCCCGCTGGCGCCCGCAGAGTATCGCAGGTCTCCCGCAGAGTATCCCAGGTCTCCCGCTGGCTCCCGCAGAGTATCGCAGGTTTCTCCGCACACATCGCCCTGTCTGCGACGTCTTGTTCACGCTGTGACCCTTCTCGCTCGGCGCGCGCCCTGCACGGGGAGAGAGAGAGACACTTACCCTCCCCCAGGGGTATATGTAGGGGATGTCCATGAGCGTGTAGTACTCCTGCAGGGGCTCCTCCTCGTACAGGATTTCCACCTGCGGAGCAGACGAGCGCGTTAAACACGGAGGAGGAGGAGACGCCGCTCGCCGGGCCGGGTACCCGCGTAACACGCAGTGCGGTGTCTCGCGCACACAAGCCGCGCGTCACAGGCTGTGTCATCACCGGGAGGGGAGGGGGGGGCTCGTATACTGGTGTATAAACTTTATTACAGAAGACCCCCCCCTGTATAGTTACAGAAGCCCCCCCTGTATAGTTACAGAAGCCCCCCCCTGTATAGTTACAGAAGCCCCCCCTGTATAGTTACAGAAGCCCCCCCTGTATAGTTACAGAAGCCCCCCCCCTGTATAGTTACAGAAGCCCCCCCTGTATAGTTACAGAAGCCCCCCCTGTATAGTTACAGAAGCCCCCCCTGTATAGTTACAGAAGCCCCCCCTGTATAGTTACAGAAGACCCCCCCTGTATAGTTACAGAAGCCCCCCCCTGTATAGTTACAGAAGCCCCCCCCTGTATAGTTACAGAAGCCCCCCCTGTATAGTTACAGAAGCCCCCCCCTGTATAGTTACAGAAGACCCCCCCTGTATAGTTACAGAAGACCCCCCCTGTATAGTTACAGAAGCCCCCCTGTATAGTTACAGAAGACCCCCCTGTATAGTTACAGAAGCCCCCCTGTATAGTTACAGAAGCCCCCCCCTGTATAGTTACAGAAGCCCCCCCTGTATAGTTACAGAAGCCCCCCCTGTATAGTTACAGAAGCCCCCCCCTGTATAGTTACAGAAGACCCCCCCTGTATAGTTACAGAAGACCCCCCCTGTATAGTTACAGAAGCCCCCCCTGTATAGTTACAGAAGACCCCCCTGTATAGTTACAGAAGCCCCCCCCTGTATAGTTACAGAAGCCCCCCCCTGTATAGTTACAGAAGACCCCCCTGTATAGTTACAGAAGCCCCCCCTGTATAGTTACAGAAGCCCCCCCTGTATAGTTACAGAAGACCCCCCTGTATAGTTACAGAAGCCCCCCCTGTATAGTTACAGAAGCCCCCCCTGTATAGTTACAGAAGACCCCCTGTATAGTTACAGAAGACCCCCCCTGTATAGTTACAGAAGCCCCCCTGTATAGTTACAGAAGCCCCCCCTGTATAGTTACAGAAGACCCCCCTGTATAGTAACAGAAGACCCCCCTGTATAGTTACAGAAGACCCCCCTGTATAGTTACAGAAGACCCCCCCTGTATAGTTACAGAAGACCCCCCCTGTATAGTAACAGAAGACCCCCCCTGTATAGTTACAGAAGCCCCCCCTGTATAGTTACAGAAGCCCCCCCTGTATAGTTACAGAAGCCCCCCCCTGTATAGTAACAGAAGACCCCCCCTGTATAGTTACAGAAGCCCCCCCTGTATAGTTACAGAAGCCCCCCCCTGTATAGTTACAGAAGCCCCCCTGTATAGTTACAGAAGCCCCCCCTGTATAGTTACAGAAGACCCCCCTGTATAGTTACAGAAGCCCCCCCTGTATAGTTACAGAAGACCCCCCCTGTATAGTAACAGAAGACCCCCCCTGTATAGTTACAGAAGCCCCCCCTGTATAGTTACAGAAGCCCCCCCTGTATAGTAACAGAAGCCCCCCCTGTATAGTAACAGAAGACCCCCCCTGTATAGTTACAGAAGCCCCCCTGTATAGTTACAGAAGCCCCCCCCTGTATAGTTACAGAAGCCCCCCCTGTATAGTTACAGAAGCCCCCCCTGTATAGTTACAGAAGCCCCCCCCTGTATAGTTACAGAAGCCCCCCTGTATAGTTACAGAAGACCCCCCTGTATAGTTACAGAAGCCCCCCCTGTATAGTTACAGAAGACCCCCCCTGTATAGTAACAGAAGACCCCCCCTGTATAGTTACAGAAGCCCCCCCTGTATAGTTACAGAAGCCCCCCCTGTATAGTAACAGAAGACCCCCCCTGTATAGTTACAGAAGCCCCCCTGTATAGTTACAGAAGCCCCCCCCCTGTATAGTTACAGAAGCCCCCCCTGTATAGTTACAGAAGCCCCCCGGTTATTCCCTGGAAGCCCCCCCTGTATAGTTACAGAAGACCCCCGGTTATTCCCTGGAAGCCCCCCCTGTATAGTTACAGAAGACCCCCGGTTATTCCCTGGAAGCCCCCCCTGTATAGTTACAGAAGCCCCCCCTGTATAGTTACAGAAGACCCCCCCTGTATAGTTACAGAAGACCCCCCCTGTATAGTTACAGAAGCCCCCCCTGTATAGTTACAGAAGCCCCCCCCTGTATAGTTACAGAAGACCCCCCTGTATAGTTACAGAAGCCCCCCCTGTATAGTTACAGAAGACCCCCCTGTATAGTTACAGAAGACCCCCCTGTATAGTTACAGAAGCCCCCCCTGTATAGTTACAGAAGCCCCCCCTGTATAGTTACAGAAGACCCCCCTGTATAGTTACAGAAGACCCCCCCTGTATAGTTACAGAAGACCCCCCCTGTATAGTTACAGAAGACCCCCCTGTATAGTTACAGAAGCCCCCCCTGTATAGTTACAGAAGACCCCCCTGTATAGTTACAGAAGACCCCCCTGTATAGTTACAGAAGCCCCCCCTGTATAGTTACAGAAGCCCCCCCCTGTATAGTTACAGAAGCCCCCCCTGTATAGTTACAGAAGCCCCCCCCCTGTATAGTTACAGAAGACCCCCCCTGTATAGTTACAGAAGACCCCCCCTGTATAGTTACAGAAGCCCCCCCTGTATAGTTACAGAAGCCCCCCCTGTATAGTTACAGAAGCCCCCCCTGTATAGTTACAGAAGCCCCCCCTGTATAGTTACAGAAGCCCCCCCCTGTATAGTTACAGAAGCCCCCCCTGTATAGTTACAGAAGACCCCCCTGTATAGTTACAGAAGACCCCCCCTGTATAGTTACAGAAGACCCCCCCTGTATAGTTACAGAAGCCCCCCCCTGTATAGTTACAGAAGACCCCCCCTGTATAGTTACAGAAGACCCCCGGTTATTCCCTGGAAGCCCCCCCTGTATAGTTACAGAAGACCCCCCTGTATAGTTACAGAAGCCCCCCCTGTATAGTTACAGAAGCCCCCCCTGTATAGTTACAGAAGACCCCCCTGTATAGTTACAGAAGACCCCCCTGTATAGTTACAGGAGACCCCCGGTTATTCCCTGGAAGCCCCCCCTGTATAGTTACAGAAGACCCCCCTGTATAGTTACAGAAGCCCCCCCTGTATAGTTACAGAAGACCCCCCTGTATAGTTACAGGAGACCCCCGGTTATTCCCTGGAAGCCCCCCCAGCCCAGGGCTCCTATTTGTGGTGTGAGTCGGGACGCTTCGCAAAGACAAATACAATGTATGTTCTAAGCTACAATAACGACATGCGGACCCCCAGTATCACCCCCCGAACCCCCCCCTATCATCGCGCAGGTCACTACACCCCGTGGCTCCTCGGTCCCCGACAGTGTGAGAAAGAGGCGAGTCACACCGGCGCAGGCGTACGCCGCGGTGACGCCGACCTCGTATCCTCACAGCTTCTCGCGTGTTAACGAGCGTGGCACACCCACGGGGGGGAGGACACGGCTAACCCTGGCGTTACTCCCCCCCCAGCCCCTGTAACATGGGCTTCTGCAGGGTGAGGGTGCGTAACCCCCACAGTTCCGTTAGCTGACGCCTAACATGGCGTTGCTGTCAGGATGGGAGTAACACCGCGACGCCGTCACGTTACCGGGAGAGTAATATTATGCTGCAGTAACGCGCCGGTGACCCCGTGCTAACGCTGCTGCTATGTTCCCTGATTTTAACTGCGCTTAGTTCATCTGGCCCTAAACGTTCCGTGTGGCGGCGTCCGGCGCAGGAATACACAGGGTGCGCGCGTACTTACTTTGTACTTGCTGGGAACGTCCATCTTGTTGCGTAAGAACTTGGCGAGGTGCGTTACTGTCATGGCGGCCGGACAGCGTAGGAAACGGATACTGTTCCTCTGGCGGGAGAACGGAGAGAGGCGTTACACATATATACACCTATATAAGTGTGTAGGGGGGGTGTACGGTGATGTACTCAGTGAGACGGGGTTGGAAGGGAGGTATACAGGGCCTAGCACTTTCCTGGGTGTGTATACTGTCCCCTTATCTGGGCACCGACTCCCCGCTGCGCTGATCTGGGAGCGCGCGCACGCCTCTCACGCCTCCCCGCTGCGCTGATCTGGGAGCGCGCACGCCTCTCACGCCTCCCTGCTGCGCTGATCTGGGAGTGCGCACACGCCTCTCACATGCCTCCCTGCTGCGCTGATCTGGGAGCGCGCACACGCCTCACACGCCTCCCTACTACACTGATCTAGTAGCGCGCACACGCCTCTCACACGCCTAGCGATTAATGGACCTGCCGAATAAAAGGCAGCGCACACCTCTCACGCCTCCCTGATCTGGGAGCGCGCGCATGCCTCGCACACGCCTCTCACGCCTCCCTGCTGCGCTGATCTGGGAGCGCGCACACGCCTCTCACACGCCTCTCACACGCCTCCCTACTGCACTGATCTGGGAGCGCGCACACGCCTCTCACACGCCTCCCTGCTGCGCTGATCTGGGAGCGCGCACACGCCTCCCTACTGCACTGATCTGGGAGCGCGCACACACGCCTCTCACGCCTCCCTGCTGCGCTGATCTGGGAGCGCACACGCCTCACACGCCTCCCTACTGCGCTGATCTGGGAGCGCACACGCCTCACACGCCTCCCTGCTGCGCTGATCTGGGAGCGCACACGCCTCTCACACGCCTCCTGCTGTGCTGATCTGGGACCACACACACGCCTCCCTGCTGTGCTGATCTGGGAGTGACCACACGCCTCCCTGCTGTGTTGATATGGGAGCGTGCACACGCCTCTCACACGCCTCCCTGCTGCGCTGATCTGGGAGCGCACACGCCTCTCACACGCCTCCCTGCTGCACTGATCTGGGAGAGCGCACACGCCTCCCTGCTGTGCTGATCTGGGAGCGTGCACACGCCTCTCACACGCCTCCCTGCTGCGCTGATCTGGGAGCGCGCACACGCCTCTCACACGCCTCCCTGCTGTGCTGATCTGGGAGCGCGCACACGCCTCCCTGCTGTGCTGATCTGGGAGCACGCACACGCCTCCCTGCTGTGCTGATCTGGGAGCGCGCACACGCCTTCCTGCTGCGCTGATCTGGGAGCGCGCATGCCTCTCACACGCCTCCCTGCTGCGCTGATCTGGGAGCGCACACGCCTCTCATACGCCTCCCTGCTGTGCTGATCTGAGAGAGCGCACACGCCTCTCACACGCCTCCCTGCTGTGCTGATTTGGGAGCGCGCACACGCCTCTCACACGCCTCCCTGCTGTGCTGATCTGGGAGCGCGCACACGCCTCCCTGCTGTGCTGATCTGGGAGCACGCACACGCCTCCCTGCTGTGCTGATCTGGGAGCGCGCACACGCCTCCCTGCTGCGCTGATCTGGGAGCGCGCACGCCTCTCACACGCCTCCCTGCTGCGCTGATCTGGGAGCGCACACGCCTCTCACACGCCTCCCTGCTGTGCTGATCTGGGAGCGCGTACACATGCCTCCCTGCTGTGCTGATCTGGGAACGCGCACACGCCTCTCACACGCCTCCCTGCTGTGCTGATCTGGGAGCGCGCACACGCCTCTCACACGCCTCCCTGCTGCGCTGATCTGGGAGCGCACACACACGCCGGAGTGTAAACGTGATCCATCCCACAGCTTCGCAGTTACTGAGGCCGGGGGATGGGAAATCCAGACCGGAGCTCACAACGGTTCTAATTCCCCTCACCCGCTCTCCTCATTGAGGAACAGGTATTTATGGCAGATTGGTTCCCTGCCTCTCCCCCTCTCCCCCTCTCCTAGAGGCTGGGGGCATCCCTGCTCCCAGTTAGGGGAGGACGCCCCCTTCGAGTATCGCAGTATCTAAAAGGATTGCCTGGACTCGCTTGGGGCCGAGTTCCCGCAAACACAGATAAGGATTTCATATTGTCTGTTACAATATTATTCCTATTGCCTGTTACAATGTTATTCCTATTGTCTGTTACAATGTTATTCCTATTGTCTGTTACAATGTTATTCCTATTGTCTGTTACAATGTTATTCCTATTGTCTGTTACAATGTTATTCCTATTGTCTGTTACAATGTTATTCCTATTGTCTGTTACAATGTTATTCCTATTGTCTGTTACAATGTTATTCCTATCGTCTGTTACAATGTTATTCGTATCGTCTGTTACAATGTTATTCGTATTGTCTGTTACAATGTTATTCGTATTGTCTGTTACAATGTTATTCGTATTGTCTGTTACAATGTTATTCCTATTGTCTGTTACAATGTTATTCCTATTGTCTGTTACAATGTTATTCCTATTGTCTGTTACAATGTTATTCCTATTGTCTGTTACGATGTTATTCGCATTGTCTGTTACGATGTTATTCGCATTGTCTGTTACGATGTTATTCGTATTGCCTGTTACGATGTTATTCCTATTGTCTGTTACGATGTTATTCGTATTGTCTGTTACGATGTTATTCGTATTGTCTGTTACAATGTTATTCCTATTGTCTGTTACAATGTTATTCCTATTTCCTGTTACAATGTTATTCCTATTGTCTGTTACAATGTTATTCCTATTGTCTGTTACAATGTTATTCCTATTGTCTGTTACAATGTTATTCGTATTGTCTGTTACAATGTTATTCCTATTGTCTGTTACAATGTTATTCCTATTTCCTGTTACAATGTTATTCCTATTGTCTGTTACAATGTTATTCCTATTGTCTGTTACAATGTTATTCCTATTGTCTGTTACAATGTTATTCCTATTGTCTGTTACAATGTTATTCCTATTGTCTGTTACAATGTTATTCGCATTGCCTGTTACAATGTTATTCGCATTGCCTGTTACAATGTTATTCGCATTGCCTGTTACAATGTTATTCCTATCGTCTGTTACAATGTTATTCCTATTGTCTGTTACAATGCGCTCTGTTTAAACCTGGGAACTGGGGATAGCCAGCCAGTGTGTGAGTTGGACACGGCTGTGTGGTTAGCCTCCCTGAGTTATATCGTCTGTCATTGATACGAAGCGCAAACCACTGACGGTTAAAGACGGAGTTCCTCAAATGTACATCCGTTCAAGTGTCAGTCCCCTGCTGGGCCGGGATAAGCCAGGCAGAAGCCGGCACGATACAATATTCCTTCCCCTCAATGTTACTGCAATGAGTTATTATACAGCGCTGTGTACACTGCATGCTGCTACTGCTGCTATATATGCAATATATATACCATGTATAATACAATCCCCCCCCCCCTCACCTTCTCCACGTCCTCACTTCCTGCTGTATCCTCCTTGGAGTCGTCCCTGAGAAACAAACAAACAAGCACCGGCTCATTTCTAACTGCCAGGGGAGGGGAAAAGATGGCTGCTCTGTTATAGCAAGAGTGAGGCCTGCGCTGTGAAGGCATGGTGCATTTACATAAGTGTGTGCGTGTGTACATGTACACGTGTGTGTGTGTGTATATATATATATATTTACACTTATTTACACACACACACATACACACACACACGTGTTTAAATGGTGTGCAGCATTCAGCCACATGACATGTTTTATTCCCTTTGCCCTGCACGGCGAGGGACGTGTGACTCTGACGGGAGGTCTCTGGAAAGTTGACTTGGGGGTTTCAATGGATTAGTTAGGGGGAGAGGGGCAGCCTCACCTGGTGTCTTCAGAGAACTGGATGGATAAACTGATGCTCTCGTCCTCACGCACCGTCACCTCCCCGCACTCTGTCGCCTTCTCCCCTCGGGCTTCGCTGGAGCCGTTCGGACCTGTAAAACGCGGCGAAGTCACGCGGAGACCGGGCTGGTGGAACACGTACGTTACTAAATAAAAGCAGCGGTACTGTATCCGGGTTAGATTTCTGCTTTAACAATCGAAAAGGGAGGAAACCCTCTAATCTCCCCACCAGAAGGCCGAAGCAGGGTGGTACCGCACGTGCAAACACTCACCGTCTGCGCGGGCGTAAGATGCGTAGAAATCTCGCCGTCTCTTCATCTCATCTGAGGAGGAGGAGGAGAGACAGTCAGGATCTCTGTGCTAAATATACAGCAGAAGTGCGCAATCCGAGATCGCGTCCCCCCTAGATCAGAGATCGCAGAAAGAGCGCCCCCCTCCCCCCCCCGGATCCGAGATCGCGTCCCCCCTGGATCAGAGCCTGTAGGTCTGTCCCGGTGAACAGCTTAGCAAATAGTAGCCCAATGCTCAAATGGATATACAGCCCTCTCAAGATCACAAGGTATGTGTCTTGCACTCAAAATACGCGCTACGAAGGAAGTAGTCAGTGTTGTGCTTCCCATGACGGAGGCTCCGGAACACTCTAACCGAAAATAGACACCAGACCTCTCCGACTAGCCAGCGCACCCGGTAGCAGCGCTAAGCCTGCCCAACATACGTTTCACCGTTGTGGCTTCATCGGGGGCTACTATTTGCTAAGCTGTTCACCAGGACAGACCTACAGGCTCAGTTATTTCTGAACCTGATGGTCTGGCAATACTGTGTACAGGCATACCCCGCTTTAAGTACACTCGCGAGTAAGGACATATCGCCCAATAGGCAAACGGCAGCTCACGCATGCGCCTGTCATCACGTTCTGAACAGCAATACCGGCTCCCTACCTGTACCAAAGCTGTGCGCAAGCGGGGAGACTATAGAGCCTGTTACACATGCCTTATTTACATCAGTTATGCGCGTATATGATGATTGCAGTACAGTACATGCATCGATAAGTGGGAAAAGGGAGTGCTTCACTTTAAGTACATTATCGCTTTACATACATGCTCTGGTCCCATTGCGTACGTTAATGCGGGGTGTGCCTGTGTTACATACATGCTCTGGTCCATTGCGTACGTTAATGCGGGGTATGCCTGTGTTACATACGTGCTCCGGTCCCATTGCATACGTTAATGCGGGGTATGCCTGTGTTACATACGTGCTCCGGTCCCATTGCGTACGTTAATGCGGATATGCCTGTGTTACATAGTTACATACATGCTCCGGTCCCATTGCGTACGTTAATGCGGGGTATGCCTGTGTTACATAGTTACATAGATGCTCCGGTCCCATTGCGTACGTTAATGCGGGGTATCCCTGTGTTACATAGTTACATACATGCTCCGGTCCCACTGCGTACGTTAATGCGGGGTATTCCTGTGTTACATACGTGCTCCGGTCCCATTGTGTACGTTAATGCGGGGTATGCCTGTATATGTATTTGCATACAGTTGTTTCATTTAAACACTCCACCCGCCATTAGTGGCTATGCATACACAGAGCTAGCCATACTCTCTATCACTCATCTATTTAGGAGTAGTATTCATACGACCTATCATTGTATTGAATAGCTACCCCTGTTAGTATAACTATATAACAGCGGGGCAATTAAATATTAAATAGCTACTCCGAATTTACACTGTCGTTTTGGATTATAGCACACAGACACCTCCTCCATTTTTTTATTTATTTTAATCATTTTGGTTCACGTTATAGTTGCTGCAATAAATATATTTGTAATCAATTTATCAATAAATAGTCATTTTTAATATAGGCAAAGGTGTTCTCTCCAGTGCGGCCAATAGGGAGCGTTCTTTCTTTTCTTTGTCCATTATAGTTCATATTCCCAACCAGCACCACCCCCGCTCTCTGTATTGCAGCTTCCTACCCTGTCACTATACAGGATATCTACACCCCCCTCCCTTTTCGTGGTGTTGTGCGAGGTACACATTTTGACCTTGCTCGAGGTCACCCTCTTTCTCTGTGCTCTATCCTGTATGGCCCACTCAAGGCGGGCCGCACGATACTGATATACTCCCGAGGTGAGGACAGCTGCCTTGCCAGAGCTGGGAATAAAGTGTGGCCTTTGTGACGACTTTATAAACCTGATTCTTTTAGGACTAGGTTCAGCGGCATTCTCTGGGGGGGTTCTGTGAGGTTCATGGGGGGGGGGGGCGCGGCTAAGAAAGTACTCCACCAAAGAGTGTCTTTATTAAAAAATGAGACTATCTTGTGATGTCATCTCCTTCTCTGCATGATAAGAGTTACACATCTGTAACCGTGTCACAGGATGGCACGTTCTGACATCACACACCACAGGGTTAAGAGGTAATAAGTGACAGATATTCATTTGTCGCTGAGGTTAAGGAGTAAGAGTGTCATGCTTAGTCTTGTCGCGTCCGCCACGAGTGCCTGAATGTGTGTGTGTGTGTGTGTGTGTTTTCAACAGGCGTGTGTTTGGACCAAATGCGTGATTTCTCATGTTCCTGCGCCAGTGACCTCTCTGGGAGAAACCCTATGGCATGTGGTAACGTGATGTATAGGGGTTTCTTTTATCTTTTGTCCTTTCATTTTGAGACGCTGTTCTGCATTTTATTGTAACTGTACGTTTCTTGTAATCCTTTTTTCTGTAACCTAAGCACTGTATTTTTATATATATTAAAACATTTAATAAGTGATGCTTTGGGCTCTGAATGAACTGTTGCACGCTCTGGGGGAGAGTATTTCGATTTTCAGACACATTTTGCTACAACAGATGTGTGCGTTCAAGTGCATACTCTTTTTCTATAACAAACAGGGACCTGAGACCCTGGCAGATATATTCATTTGACATCTTATTTTTATTTCCATATCTCGGGTGGTGGCAGCGTATAGATATGATTGCAATTGAGTAAGGGGTTAATATTAACTCATCGGAGGTACCTTGCGCAGGAGAAAGGCGAGTAGGATAGCGTAGACCGCGTGTATTAACCCTGGTTGCATGTCTAAGTCACGCGCTCACCTGTGCGCTGTTTGTGGCGGTGGTACATGGGGACGGATTTAGGGAGATGTTCCCTCATTTGAGGGACCTTTGTGAAGGTGAAGAGTGGGAACGCTTGTGAGCTGTGTATTAATCCTTGTCCCGTATACAGGCCATGTGCTCACAGGGTGCCGTACGTGATAATATTATTGGGATTTTTTGTTATAGGATGTATGGCTTTTGGTCGTGTATGAGGCATAGGCAGGGGGTCTGTATGGGGTATAAGTAGAGGGGGCGGGTTACGGGGTATAGGTAGAGGGGCGGGTACGGGGTAGAGGGTCGGGTACAGGTAGAGGGGCGTGTACGGGGTACAGGTAGAGGGGCTGGAATGGGGTACAGGTAGAGGGGCTGGAACGGGGTAGAGGGTCGGGTACAGGTAGAGGGGCGTGTACGGGGTACAGGTAGAGGGGCTGGAACGGGGTACAGGTAGAGGGGGCTGGAACGGGGTACAGGTAGAGGGGCGGGTACGGGGTACAGGTAGAGGGGCGGGTACGGGGTACAGGCAGAGGGGCGGGTACGGGGTAGAGGGTCGGGTACAGGTAGAGGGGCGTGTACGGGGTACAGGTAGAGGGGCGGGTACGGGGTACAGGTAGAGGGGCGTGTACGGGGGTACAGGTAGAGGGGCTGGAACGGGGTACAGGTAGAGGGCTGGAACGGGGTACAGGTAGAGGGGCTGGAACGGGGTACAGGTAGAGGGGCGGGTACGGGTACAGGCAGAGGGGCGGGTACGGTGTACAGGCAGAGGGCGGGTACGGGGTACAGGTAGAGGGGCGGGTATATGTAAGGGGCAGGTACGGGGTACAGGTAGAGGGGCGGGTACGGGGTAGAGGGTCGGGTACAGGTAGAGGGGGGGTACAGGTAGAGTGGCGGGTACGGGGTACGGGGTACAGGTAGAGGGGCGGGTACGGGGTAGAGGGTCGGGTACAGGTAGAGGGGGGGTACAGGTAGAGGGGCGGGTTACGGGGTACAGGTAGAGGGGCGGGTACGAGGTAGAGGGGCGGGTACGGGGTAGAGGGTCGGGTACAGGTAGAGGGGTGGGTACAGGTAGAGGGGCGTGTACGGGTATAGGTAGAGGGGCGGGTATGGGGTAGAGGGGCGGGGTACGGGTAGAGGGTCGGGTACAGGTAGAGGGGTGGGTACAGTAGAGGGGCGTGTACGGGGTATAGGTAGAGGGGCGGGGTACGAGGTAGAGGGGCGGGTACGGGGTAGAGGGTCGGGTACAGGTAGAGGGGTGGGTACAGGTAGAGGGGGCGTGTACGGGGTATAGGTAGAGGGGCGGGTATGGGGTAGAGGGGCGGGTACAGGTAGAGGGTCGGGTACAGGTAGAGGGGCGTGTACGGGGTACAGGTAGAGGGGCCTGTAATATGTATCTATATCTCACACACACACATATATATATGATATATAAGATAAAATCCCCGGTGTTTACCTCTGAACAGCCCCGGGACCAGCTTATACACGATATCCTGTAAGGTTTTATCCGACCTAACATTCAAAGGAAAATTAATGTCAAAATATAGATCATTCTGCACATACAGGTGTGTAAATACATAATGCAGTGTGTGTGTGTGTGTATACATAATGCAGTGTGTGTGTGTGTGTATACATAATGCAGTGTGTGTGTGTGTATACATAATGCAGTGTGTGTGTGTGTATATATAATGCAGTGTGTGTGTGTGTGTGTATACATAATGCAGTGTGTGTGTGTGTATACATAATGCAGTGTGTGTGTGTATACATAATGCAGTGTGTGTGTGTGTATACATAATGCAGTGTGTGTGCGTGTGTGTGTATACATAATGCAGTGTGTGTGTATGTGTAAATACATAATGCAGTGTGTGTGTGTGTATACATAATGCAGTGTGTGTGTGTGTATACATAATGCAGTGTGTGTGTGTGTGTATACATAATGCAGTGTGTGTGTGTGTATACATAATGCAGTGTGTGTGTGTGTGTGTGTATACATAATGCAGTGTGTGTGTGTATACATAATGCAGTGTGTGTGTGTGTATACATAATGCAGTGTGTGTGTGTGTGTGTGTGTATACATAATGCAGTGTGTGTGTGTGTGTATACATAATGCAGTGTGTGTGTGTATACATAATGCAGTGTGTGTGTGTGTGTATACATAATGCAGTGTGTGTGCGTGTGTGTGTATACATAATGCAGTGTGTGTGTATGTGTAAATACATAATGC
>NW_027454655.1:0-30000 GCF_040206685.1 Ascaphus truei | reverse complement strand
GAGGGGGGAGAGAGAGGGGGGAGAGAGAGGGGGGGGAGAGAGGGGGGAGAGAGAGGGGGGAGAGAGAGGGGGGAGAGAGAGGGGGGAGAGGGCGCAGACTCACAGGAATGCAGGCACTCCACAATGGTGGCCGCGTCTATGAAGTAGCCGACCGCACAGCGCGCACATCAGGTGCGGGTTCAGCTCCGTCATCTTTATCCGCATCGTGCGATGCATTCTCAGGGGGGCCCTGGGAGGAAGAGGGGGGGGGGGCGTGACGTTGACCCGCAGAGCTTGCACTCTAATATACATCGACTCCCTGCTGGGGGATCCGGGGGGTTTGTTATATGGGGTAACAGGAGGGGTTATAGGGAGGGGGTATATGGGGTAATAGGAGTTATAGGGAGGGGGTATATGGGGTAACAGGAGGGGTTATAGGGAGGGGTATATGGGGTAATAGGAGTTATAGGGAGGGGGTATATGGGGTAATAGGAGGAGTTATAGGGAGGGGGTATATGGGGTAATAGGAGTTATAGGGAGGGGGTATATGGGGTAACAGGAGGAGTTATAGGGAGCGGGGTATATGGGGTAATAGGAGGAGTTATAGGGAGCGGGTATATGGGGTAATAGGAGGAGTTATAGGGAGGGGGTATATGGGGTAACAGGGAGGAGTTATAGGGAGGCGGTTATATGGGGTAAATAGGAGGAGTTATAGGGAGAGGATATATGGGGGTAACAGGAGGAGTTATAGGGAGCGGGTATATGGGGTAATAGGAGGAGTTATATGGGAGGGGTTATATGGGGTAATAGGAGAGTTATAGGGAGGGGGTATATGGGGTAATAGGAGGAGTTATAGGGAGGGGTTATATGGGGTAATAGGAGGAGTTATAGGGAGCGGGTATATGGGGTAATAGGAGGAGTTATAGGGAGAGGATATATGGGGTAACAGGAGGAGTTATAGGGGAGCGGTATATGGGGTAATAGGAGGAGTTATAGGGAGCGGGTATATGGGGTAATAGGAGGAGTTATAGGGAGAGGATATATGGGTAACAGGAGGAGTTATAGGGAGCGGGTATATGGGGTAATAGGAGGAGTTATAGGGAGGGGTTATATGGGGTAATAGGAGGAGTTATAGGGAGGGGGTATATGGGGTAATAGGAGGAGTTATAGGGAGGGGTTATATGGGGTAATAGGAGGAGTTATAGGGAGCGGGTATATGGGTAATAGGAGGAGTTATAGGGAGAGGATATATGGGGTAACAGGAGGAGTTATAGGGAGCGGGTATATGGGGTAATAGGAGGAGGTTATAGGGAGCGGGTATATGGGTAATAGGAGGAGTTATAGGGAGAGGATATATGGGGTAACAGGAGGAGTTATAGGGAGCGGGTATATGGGGTAATAGGAGGAGTTATAGGGAGGGGTTATATGGGGTAATAGGAGGAGTTATAGGGAGGGGGTATATGGGGTAATAGGAGGAGTTATAGGGAGGGGTTATATGGGGTAATAGGAGGAGTTATAGGGAGCGGGTATATGGGGTAATAGGAGGAGTTATAGGGAGCGGGTATATGGGGTAATAGGAGGAGTTATAGGGAGGGGGTTATATGGGGTAATAGGAGGAGTTATAGGGAGGGGTATATGTGGTAATAGGAGATATAGGGAGGGAGTATATGGGGTAATAGGAGGAGTTATAGGGAGGGGTATATGGGGTAATAGGAGGAGTTATAGGGAGGGGTATATGGGGTAATAGGAGGAGTTATAGGGAGGGGGTATATGGGGTAATAGAAGTTATAGGGAGGGGGTATATGGGGTAATAGGAGGAGTTATAGGGAGGGGGTATATGGGGTAATAGAAGTTATAGGGAGGGGGTATATGGGGTAATAGAGGAGTTATAGGGAGGGGGTATATGGGGTAATAGGAGGAGTTATAGGGAGGGGGTATATGGAGTAATAGGAGGAGTATAGGGAGGGAGTATATGGGGGTAATAGGAGGAGTTATAGGGAGCGGGTATATGGGGTAACAGGAGGAGTTATAGGGAGGGGGTATATGGAGTAATAGGAGGAGTTATAGGGAGGGGAGTATTGGGGTAATAGGAGGAGTTATAGGGAGGGGTATATGGGTAATAGGAGATATAGGGAGGGAGTATATGGGGTAATAGGAGGAGTTATAGGGAGGGGGTATATGGGGTAATAGAAGTTATAGGGAGGGGGTATATGGGGTAATAGGAGGAGTTATAGGGAGGGGGTATATGGGGTAATAGGAGGGGTTATAGGGAGGGGGTATATGGAGTAATAGAAGTTATAGGGAGGGGGTATATGGGGTAATAGGAGGAGTTATAGGGAGCGGGTATGAGGAGTTATAGGGAGGGGGTATATGGGGTAATAGGAGGAGTTATAGGGAGGGGGTATATGGGGTAATAGAAGTTATAGGAGGGGGTATATGGGGTAATAGGAGGAGTTATAGGGAGGGGGTATATGGGGTAATAGGAGGAGTTATAGGGAGGGGGTATATGGGGTAATAGGAGGAGTTATAGGGAGGGGGTATATGGAGTAATAGGAGGAGTTATAGGGAGGGGAGTATATGGGGTAATAGGAGGAGTTATAGGGAGCGGGTATATGGGGTAACAGGAGGAGTTATAGGGAGGGGGTATATGGAGTAATAGGAGGAGTTATAGGGAGGGGGTATATGGGGTAATAGGAGGAGTTATAGGGAGGGGGTATATGGGGTAATAGGAGGAGTTATAGGGAGGGGGTATATGGGGTAATAGGAGGAGTTATAGGGAGCGGGTATATGGGGTAATAGGAGGAGTTATAGGGAGGGGGTATATGGGGTAATAGGAGGAGTTATAGGGAGGGGGTATATGGAGTAATAGGAGGAGTTATAGGGAGGGGAGTATATGGGGTAATAGGAGGAGTTATAGGGAGCGGGTATATGGGGTAACAGGAGGAGTTATAGGGAGGGGGTATATGGAGTAATAGGAGGAGTTATAGGGAGGGGGAGTATATGGGGTAATAGGAGGAGTTATAGGGAGGGGTATATGGGGTAATAGGAGATATAGGGAGGGAGTATATGGGGTAATAGGAGGAGTTATAGGGAGGGGGTATATGGGGTAATAGAAGTTATAGGGGGAGGGGGTATATGGGGTAATAGGAGGAGTTATAGGGAGGGGTATATGGGGTAATAGGAGGGGTTATAGGGAGGGGGTATATGGAGTAATAGAAGTTATAGGGAGGGGGTATATGGGGTAATAGGAGGAGTTATAGGGAGCGGGTATATGGGGTAATAGGAGGGGTTATAGGGAGGGGGTATATGGAGTAATAGAAGTTATAGGGAGGGGGTATATGGGGTAATAGGAGGAGTTATAGGGAGGGGGTATATGGGGTAATAGGAGGGGTTATAGGGAGGGGGTATATGGAGTAATAGAAGTTATAGGGAGAGGTTATATGGGGTAATAAGGAGGGGTTATATGGGGTAATAGGAGGAGTTATAGGGAGCGGGTATATGGGGTAATAGGAGGAGTTATAGGGAGCGGGTATATGGGGTAATAGGAGGAGTTATAGGGAGTGGGTATATGGGGTAATAGAAGTTATAGGGAGGGGGTATATGGGGTAATAGGAGTTATAGGGAGGGGGTTATATGGGGTAATAGGAGGAGTTATAGGGAGGGGTATATGGGGCAATAGGAGATATAGGGACGGGAGAATATGGGGTAATAGGAGGAGTTATAGGGAGGGGGTATATGGGGTAATAGAAGTTATAGGGAGGGGGTATATGGGGTAATAGGAGGAGTTATAGGGAGGGGGTATATGGGGTAATAGGAGGGGTTATAGGGAGGGGGTATATGGAGTAATAGAAGTTATAGGGAGGGGGTATATGGGGTAATAGGAGGAGTTATAGGGAGCGGGTATATGGGGTAATAGGAGGGGTTATAGGGAGGGGGTATATGGAGTAATAGAAGTTATAGGGAGGGGGTATATGGGGTAATAGGAGGAGTTATAGGGAGGGGGTATATGGGGTAATAGGAGGGGTTATAGGGAGGGGGTATATGGAGTAATAGAAGTTATAGGGAGAGGTTATATGGGGTAATAAGGAGGGGTCATATGGGGTAATAGGAGGAGTTATAGGGAGCGGGTATATGGGGTAATAGAAGTTATAGGGAGGGGGTATATGGGGTAATAGGAGGAGTTATAGGGAGCGGGTATATGGGGTAATAGGAGGAGTTATAGGGAGTGGGTATATGGGGTAATAGAAGTTATAGGGAGGGGGTATATGGGGTAATAGGAGTTATAGGGAGGGGGTTATATGGGGTAATAGGAGGAGTTATAGGGAGGGGTATATGGGGTAATAGGAGATATAGGGAGGGAGTATATGGGGTAATAGGAGGAGTTATAGGGAGGGGGTATATGGGGTAATAGAAGTTATAGGGAGGGGGTATATGGGGTAATAGGAGGAGTTATAGGGAGGGGGTATATGGGGTAATAGGAGGGGTTATAGGGAGGGGGTATATGGAGTAATAGAAGTTATAGGGAGGGGGTATATGGGGTAATAGGAGGAGTTATAGGGAGCGGGTATATGGGGTAATAGGAGGGGTTATAGGGAGGGGGTATATGGAGTAATAGAAGTTATAGGGAGGGGGTATATGGGGTAATAGGAGGAGTTATAGGGAGGGGGTATATGGGGTAATAGGAGGGGTTATAGGGAGGGGGTATATGGAGTAATAGAAGTTATAGGGAGGGGGTATATGGGGTAATAGGAGGAGTTATAGGGAGCGGGTATATGGGGTAATAGGAGGAGTTATAGGGAGTGGGTATATGGGGTAATAGGAGGAGTTATAGGGAGGGGGTATATGGAGTAATAGAAGTTATAGGGAGGGGGTATATGGGGTAATAGGAGGAGTTATAGGGAGCGGGTATATGGGGTAATAGGAGGAGTTATAGGGAGAGGGTATGTGGGGTAATAGGAGGAGTTATAGGGAGGGGGTATATGGGGTAATAGGAGGAGTTATAGGGAGCGGGTATATGGGGTAATAGAGTTATAGGAGGGGGTATATGGGGTAATAGGAGGAGTTATAGGGAGCGGGTATATGGGGTAATAGGAGGAGTTATAGGGAGTGGGTATATGGGGTAATAGAAGTTATAGGGAGGGGGTATATGGGGTAATAGGAGTTATAGGAGGGGGTATATGGGGTAATAGGAGGAGTTATAGGGAGGGGTATATGGGGTAATAGGAGTTATAGGGAGAGGTTATATGGGGTAATAGGAGGAGTTATAGGGAGGGGTATATGGGGTAATAGGAGGAGTTATAGGGAGGGGTATATGGGGTAATAGGAGGAGTTATAGGGAGGGGGTATATGGGGTAATAGGAGGAGTTATAGGGAGGGGGTATATGGGGTAATAGGAGTTATAGGGAGAGGTTATATGGGGTAATAGGAGGAGTTATAGGGAGGGGTATATGGGGTAATAGGAGGAGTTATAGGGAGGGGTATATGGGGTAATAGGAGGAGTTATAGGGAGGGGGTATATGGGGTAATAGGAGGGGTTATAGGGAGCGGGTATATGGGGTAATAGGAGGGGTTATAGGGAGGGGGGTATATGGAGTAATAGGAGGAGTTATAGGGAGGGGGTTATATGGGGTAATAGGAGGAGTTATAGGGTGGGGTATATGGGGTAATAGGAGATATAGGGAGGGAGTATATGGGGTCATAGGAGGAGTTATAGGGAGGGGGTATATGGGGTAATAGAAGTTATAGGGAGGGGGTATATGGGGTAATAGGAGGAGTTATAGGGAGCGGGTATATGGGGTAATAGGAGGAGTTATAGGGAGTGGGTATATGGGGTAATAGGAGGAGTTATAGGGAGGGGGTATATGGAGTAATAGAGTTATAGGGAGGGGGTATATGGGGTAATAGGAGGAGTTATAGGGAGCGGGTATATGGGGTAATAGGAGGAGTTATAGGGAGAGGGTATATGGGGTAATAGGAGGAGTTATAGGGAGGGGGTATATGGGGTAATAGGAGGGGTTATAGGGAGCGGGTATATGGGGTAATAGGAGGGGTTATAGGGAGGGGGTATATGGAGTAATAGGAGGAGTTATATGGAGGGGGTTATATGGGGTAATAGGAGGAGTTATAGGGAGGGGTATATGGGGTAATAGGAGATATAGGGAGGGAGTATATGGGGTAATAGGAGGAGTTATAGGGAGGGGGTATATGGGGTAATAGGAAGTTATAGGGAGGGGGTATATGGGGTAATAGGAGGAGTTATAGGGAGGGGGTATATGGGGTAATAGGAGGGGTTATAGGGAGGGGGTATATGGAGTAATAGAAGTTATAGGGAGGGGGTATATGGGGTAATAGGAGGAGTTATAGGGAGCGGGTATATGGGGTAATAGGAGGGGTTATAGGGAGGGGGTATATGGAGTAATAGAAGTTATAGGGAGGGGGTATATGGGGTAATAGGAGGAGTTATAGGGAGGGGGTATATGGGGTAATAGGAGGGGTTATATGGAGTAATAGAAGTTATAGGGAGGGGGTATATGGGGTAATAGGAGGAGTTATAGGGAGCGGGTATATGGGGTAATAGGAGGAGTTATAGGGAGTGGGTATATGGGGTAATAGGAGGAGTTATAGGGAGGGGGTATATGGAGTAATAGAAGTTATAGGGAGGGGGTATATGGGGTAATAGGAGGAGTTATAGGGAGCGGGTATATGGGGTAATAGGAGGAGTTATAGGGAGAGGGTATATGGGGTAATAGGAGGAGTTATAGGGAGGGGGTATATGGGGTAATAGGAGGAGTTATAGGGAGCGGGTATATGGGGTAATAGAAGTTATAGGGAGGGGGTATATGGGGTAATAGGAGGAGTTATAGGGAGCGGGTATATGGGGTAATAGGAGGAGTTATAGGGAGTGGGTATATGGGGTAATAGAAGTTATAGGGAGGGGGTATATGGGGTAATAGGAGTTATAGGGAGGGGGTTATATGGGGTAATAGGAGGAGTTATAGGGAGGGGTATATGGGGTAATAGGAGATATAGGGAGGGAGTATATGGGGTAATAGGAGGAGTTATAGGGAGGGGGTATATGGGGTAATAGAAGTTATAGGGAGGGGGTATATGGGGTAATAGGAGGAGTTATAGGGAGGGGGTATATGGGGTAATAGGAGGGGTTATAGGGAGGGGGTATATGGAGTAATAGAAGTTATAGGGAGGGGGTATATGGGGTAATAGGAGGAGTTATAGGGAGCGGGTATATGGGGTAATAGGAGGGGTTATAGGGAGGGGGTATATGGAGTAATAGAAGTTATAGGGAGGGGGTATATGGGGTAATAGGAGGAGTTATAGGGAGGGGGTATATGGGGTAATAGGAGGGGTTATAGGGAGGGGGTATATGGAGTAATAGAAGTTATAGGGAGGGGGTATATGGGGTAATAGGAGGAGTTATAGGGAGCGGGTATATGGGGTAATAGGAGGAGTTATAGGGAGTGGGTATATGGGGTAATAGGAGGAGTTATAGGGAGGGGGTATATGGAGTAATAGAAGTTATAGGGAGGGGGTATATGGGGTAATAGGAGGAGTTATAGGGAGCGGGTATATGGGGTAATAGGAGGAGTTATAGGGAGAGGGTATATGGGGTAATAGGAGGAGTTATAGGGAGGGGGTATATGGGGTAATAGGAGGAGTTATAGGGAGCGGGTATATGGGGTAATAGAAGTTATAGGGAGGGGGTATATGGGGTAATAGGAGGAGTTATAGGGAGCGGGTATATGGGGTAATAGGAGGAGTTATAGGGAGTGGGTATATGGGGTAATAGAAGTTATAGGGAGGGGGTATATGGGGTAATAGGAGTTATAGGGAGGGGGTATATGGGGTAATAGGAGGAGTTATAGGGAGGGGTATGTGGGGTAATAGGAGTTATAGGGAGAGGTTATATGGGGTAATAGGAGGAGTTATAGGGAGGGGTATATGGGGTAATAGGAGGAGTTATAGGGAGGGGTATATGGGGTAATAGGAGGAGTTATAGGGAGGGGGTATATGGGGTAATAGGAGGAGTTATAGGGAGGGGGTATATGGGGTAATAGGAGTTATAGGGAGAGGTTATATGGGGTAATAGGAGGAGTTATAGGGAGGGGTATATGGGGTAATAGGAGGAGTTATAGGGAGGGGTATATGGGGTAATAGGAGGAGTTATAGGGAGGGGGTATATGGGGTAATAGGAGGAGTTATAGGGAGGGGGTATATGGGGTAATAGGAGTTATAGGGAGAGGTTATATGGGGTAATAGGAGGAGTTATAGGGAGGGGGTATATGGGGTAATAGGATGAGTTATAGGGAGGGAGTATATGGGGTAATAGGAGGAGTTATAGGGAGGGGGTATATGGGGTAATAGGAGGAGTTATAGGGAGCGGGTATATGGGGTAATAGGAGGAGTTATAGGGAGCGGGTATATGGGGTAATATAAGTTATAGGTAGGGGGTATATGGGGTAATAGGAGTTATAGGGAGAGGTTATATGGGGTAATAGGAGGAGTTATAGGGAGGGGGTATATGGGGTAATAGAAGTTATAGGGAGGGGGTATATGGGGTATTAGGAGGAGTTATAGGGAGGGGGTATATGGGGTAATAGGAGGAGTTATAGGGAGGGGGTATATGGGGTAATAGAAGTTATAGGGAGGGGGTATATGGGGTATTAGGAGGAGTTATAGGGAGGGGGTATATGGGGTAATAGGACGAGTTATAGGGAGGGGGTATATGGGGTAATAGAAGTTATAGGGAGGGGGTATATGGGGTATTAGGAGGAGTTATAGGGAGGGGGTATATGGGGTAATAGGGAGGGGTTATATGGGTAATAGGAGGTGTTATAGGGAGGGGGTATATGGGGTAATAGAAGTTATAGGGAGGGGGTATATGGGGTATTAGGAGGAGTTATAGGGAGGGGGTATATGGGGTAATAGGGAGGGGTTATATGGGTAATAGGAGGAGTTATAGGGAGGGGGTATATGGGGTAATAGGAGCAGTTTATAGGGAGCGGGTATATGGGGTAATAGGAGGAGTTATAGGGAGGGGGTATATGGGTAATAGGAGGAGTTATAGGGAGGGGTTATATAGGTAATATGAGGGGTTATAGGGAGGGGGTATATGGGGGAATAGGAGGAGTTATAGGGAGAGGGTATATGGGTAATAGGACGAGTTAGAGGGAGGGGTATATGGGGTAATAGAAGTTATAGGGAGGGGGTATATGGGGTAATAGAAGTTATAGGGAGAGGTTATATGGGGTAATAAGGAGGGGTTATATGGGGTAATAGGAGGAGTTATAGGGAGGGGTTATATGGGGTAATAGGAGGAGTTATAGGGAGGGGTTATATGGGTAATAGGAGGAGTTATAGGGAGGGGTTATATGGGGTAATAGGAGGAGTTATAGGGAGGGGTTATATGGGGTATTGGAGGAGTTATAGGGAGGGGTTATATGGGGTAATAGGAGGGGTTATAGGGAGGGGTTATATGGGGTAATAGGAGGAGTTATAGGGAGGGGTTATATGTGTAATAGGAGGAGTTATAGGGAGGGGTTATATGGGGTAATAGAAGTTATAGGGAGAGGTTATATGGGGTAATAAGGAGGGGTTATATGGGGTAATAGGAGGAGTTATAGGGAGGGGTTATATGGGTAATAGGACGAGTTATAGGGAGAGGTTATATGGGGTAATAGGGAGGGGTTATATGGGGTAATAGGAGGAGTTATAGGGAGCAGTTATATGGGGTAATAGGAGGAATTATAGGGAGGGGGTATATGGGGTAATAGGAGGAGATATAATTGCACTGCCTCTATATAAAACACACACACGCAGTATCCCGGGGGGGCCTGTATATACACACACCCGCAGTATCCCGGGGGGGCCTGTATATACACACACGCAGTATCCCGGGGGGCCTGTATATACACACACCCGCAGTATCCCGGGGGGCCTGTATATACACACACCCGCAGTATCCCAGGGGGCCTGTATATACACACACGCAGTATCCCGGGGGGGCCTCTATATAAAACACACACGCAGTATCCCGGGGGGGCCTGTATACACACACACACAGTATCCCGGGGGGCTGTATATATACACACACACGCAGTATCCCGGGGGGCCTGTATATACACACACACGCAGTATCCCGGGGGGCCTGTATATACACACACACAGTATCCCGGGGGGGCCTGTATATACACACCCGCAGTATCCCGGGGGGGCCTGTATATACACACACACGCAGTATCCAGGGGGGGCCTGTATATACACACACGCAGTATCCCGGGGGGCCTGTATATACACACACGCAGTATCCCGGGGGCCTGTATACACACACACGCAGTATCCCGGGGGGCCTGTATATACACACACGCAGTATCCCGGGGGGCCTGTATATACACACACACGCAGTATCCCGGGGGGCCTGTATATACACACACACACAGTATCCCGGGGGGGCCTGTATATACACACACACGCAGTATCCCGGGGGGGCTGTATATACACACACACACAGTATCCCGGGGGGGCTGTATATACACACACACGCAGTATCCCGGGGGGCCTGTATATACACACACACGCAGAATCCCGGGGGCCTGTATATACACACACGCAGTATCCCGGGGGGCCTGTATATACACACACACGCAGTATCCCGGGGGGGCCTGTATATACACACACACGCAGTATCCCGGGGGGCTGTATATACACACACACGCAGTATCCCGGGGGGGCCTGTATACACACACACACACACGCAGTATCACGGGGGGGCCTGTATATACACACACACGCAGTATCCCGGGGGGGCCTGTATATACACACACACGCAGTATCCCGGGGGGGCTGTATATACACACACACGCAGTATCCCGGGGGGGCCTGTATACACACACACAGTATCCCGGGGGCCTGTATATACACACACACGCAGTATCCCGGGGGGCCTGTATATACACACACACGCAGTATCCCGGGGGGGCCTGTATATACACACACGCAGTATCCCGGGGGGGGCTGTATATACACACACGCAGTATCCCCAGGGGGCCTGTATATACACACACGCAGTATCCCGGGGGGGCCTGTATATACACACACACGCAGTATCCCGGGGGGGCCTGTATATACACACACAGTATCCCGGGGGGCCTGTATAAACACACACACGCAGTATCCCGGGGGGGCCTGTATATACACACGCAGTATCCCGGGGGGCCTGTATACACACACACACAGTATCCCGGGGGGCCTGTATATACACACACACGCAGTATCCCGGGGGGGCCTGTATACACACACACACAGTATCCCGGGGGGCCTGTATATACACAGACACACGCAGTATCCCGGGGGGGCCTGTATATACACACACAGTATCCCGGGGGGCCTGTATACACACACACAGTATCCCGGGGGGCCTGTATATACACAGACACACGCAGTATCCCGGGGGGGCCTGTATACACACACACACAGTATCCCTGGGGGCCTGTATATACACACACACACACAGTATCCCGGGGGGGCCTGTATACACACACACACAGTATCCCGGGGGGCCTGTATATACACACGCAGTATCCCGGGGGGGGCCTGTATATACACACACGCAGTATCCCGGGGGGGCCTGTATATACACACAAACGCAGTATCCCGGGGGGGCCTGTATATACACACACGCAGTATCCCGGGGGGCCTGTATATACACACACACAGTATCCCGGGGGGGCCTGTATACACACAAACGCAGTATCCCGGGGGGCCTGTATATACACACACAGTATCCCGGGGGGCCTGTATACACACACACAGTATCCCGGGGGGGCCTGTATATACACACACACGCAGTATCCCGGGGGCCCTGTATATACACACACACGCAGTATCCCGGGGGGCCTGTATATACACACACGCAGTATCCCGGGGGGGCCTGTATATACACACACACGCAGTATCCCGGGGGCCCTGTATATACACACACACACAGTATCCCGGGGGGCCTGTATATACACACACACACACAGTATCCCGGGGGGGCCTGTATATACACACACACGCAGTATCCCGGGGGGCCTGTATATATACACACACACGCAGTATCCCGGGGGGCCTGTATATACACACACAGTATCCCGGGGGGCCTGTATATACACACGCAGTATCCCGGGGGGCCTGTATATATACACACACGCAGTATCCCGGGGGGCCTGTATACACACACACGCAGTATCCCGGGGGGCCTGTATATACACACAAACGCAGTATCCCGGGGGGGCCTGTATACACACACCCGCAGTATCCCGGGGGGGCCTGTATATACACACACGCAGTATCCCGGGGGCCTGTATATACACACGCAGTATCCCGGGGGGGCCTGTATATACACACACACGCAGTATCCCGGGGGGGCCTGTATACACACACACACGCAGTATCCCGGGGGGCTGTATATATACACACACACGCAGTATCCCGGGGGGGCCTGTATATACACACACACGCAGTATCCCGGGGGGCCTGTATATACACACACACACAGTATCCCGGGGGCCTGTATACACACACACACGCAGTATCCCGGGGGGCCTGTATATACACACACACACAGTATCCCGGGGGGCCTGTATATACACACACACGCAGTATCCCGGGGGGGCCTGTATATACACACACGCAGTATCCCGGGGGGGCCTGTATATACACACACGCAGTATCCCGGGTGGCCTGTATATACACACACACACGCAGTATCCCGGGGGGCCTGTATACACACACACACGCAGTATCCCGGGGGGCCTGTATATACACACACACACAGTATCCCGGGGGGCCTGTATATACACACACACGCAGTATCCCGGGGGGGCCTGTATATACACACACGCAGTATCCCGGGGGGCCTGTATATACACACACGCAGTATCCCGGGGGGCCTGTATATACACACACACGCAGTATCCCGGGGGGGCCTGTATATACACACACACGCAGTATCCCGGGGGGGCCTGTATATACACACACACAGTATCCCGGGGGCCTGTATATACACACACACGCAGTATCCCGGGGGGCCTGTATATACACACACACACAGTATCCCGGGGGGGCCTGTATATACACACACACACAGTATCCTGGAGGGGCCTGTATATACACACACGCAGTATCCCGGGGGGCCTGTATATACACACACGCAGTATCCCGGGGGGGCTGTATATACACACACACACAGTATCCCGGGGGGCCTGTATATACACACACACACGCAGTATCCCGGGGGGGCCTGTATATACACACACACGCAGTATCCCGGGGGGCCTGTATATACACACACGCAGTATCCCGGGGGGCCTGTATATACACACACACGCAGTATCCCGGGGGGCCTGTATATACACACACGCAGTATCCCGGGGGGCCTGTATACACACACGCAGTATCCCGGGGGGGCCTGTATATACACACACACGCAGTATCCCGGGGGGCCTGTATATACACACACGCAGTATCCCGGGGGGCCTGTATATACACACACACACAGTATCCCGGGGGCCTGTATATACACACACACGCAGTATCCCGGGGGGGCCTGTATATACACACACACGCAGTATCCCGGGGGGGCCTGTATATACACACACGCAATATCCCCGGGGGCCTGTATATACACACACACGCAATATCCCCGGTATACACACACACACGCAGTATCCCGGGGGGGCCTGTATATACACACACACGACAGTATCCCGGGGGGCCTGTATATACACACACACGCAGTATCCCGGGGGGGCCTGTATATACACACACACGCAGTATCCCGGGGGGGCCTGTATATACACACACACACAGTATCCCGGGGGGCCTGTATATACACACACAGTATCCCGGGGGCCTGTATACACACACGCAGTATCCCGGGGGGCCCTGTATATATACACACACGCAGTATCCCGGGGGGCCTGTATATACACACACGCAGTATCCCGGGGGGCCTGTATATATACACACACGCAGTATCCCGGGGGCCTGTATATATACACACACGCAGTATCCCGGGGGGCCTGTATATATACACACACGCAGTATCCCGGGGGGCATGTATACACACACACGCAGTATCCCGGGGGGCCTGTATATACACACACACGCAGTATCCCGGGGGGCCTGTATATACACACACACGCAGTATCCCGGGGGGCCCTGTATATACACACACACACGCAGTATCCCGGGGGGCCCTGTATATACACACACGCAGTATCCCGGGGGGGCCCTGTATATACACACACACGCAGTATCCCGGGGGCCCTGTATATACACACACGCAGTATCCCGGGGGGGCCTGTATATACACACACACGCAGTATCCCGGGGGGCCTGTATATACACACACACGCAGTATCCCGGGGGGGCCTGTATATACACACACGCAGTATCCCGGGGGGCCTGTATATACACACGCAGTATCACAGGGGGCCTGTATATACACACACGCAGTATCCCGGGGGGCTGTATATACACACACACACGCAGTATCCCGGGGGGCCTGTATATACACACACACGCAGTATCCCGGGGGGGCCTGTATATACACACACATGCAGTATCCCGGGGGGCCTGTATATACACACACACCAGTATCCCGGGGGGCCTGTATATACACACACACGCAGTATCCCGGGGGGGCCTGTATATACACACACACGCAGTATCCCGGGGGGGCCTGTATATACACACACACGCAGTATCCCGGGGGGGCCTGTATATACACACACGCAGTATCCCGGGGGGGCCTGTATATACACAGACACACGGTATCCCGGGGGGCCTGTATATACACACACACGCAGTATCCCGGGGGGCCTGTATATACACACACACACAGTATCCCGGGGGGGCTGTATATACACACACACGCAGTATCCCGGGGGGGCCTGTATATACACACACACGCAGTATCCCGGGGGGGCCTGTATATACACACACGCAGTATCCCGGGGGGGCCTGTATATACACACACGCAGTATCCCGGGGGGCCTGTATATACACACACACACAGTATCCCGGGGGGGCCTGTATATACACACACACGCAGTATCCCGGGGGGCCCTGTATATACACACACACGCAGTATCCCGGGGGGGCCTGTATATACACACACACACGCAGTATCCCGGGGGGGCCTGTATATACACACACACACGCAGTATCCCGGGGGGGCCTGTATATACACACACACGCAGTATCCCGGGGGGGCCTGTATATACACACACGCAGTATCCCGGGGGGGCCTGTATATACACACACACGCAGTATCCCGGGGGGCCTGTATATACACACACACGCAGTATCCCGGGGGGGCCTGTATATACACACACGCAGTATCCCGGGGGGGCCTGTATATACACACGCAGTATCCCGGGGGGGCCTGTATATACACACACACGCAGTATCCCGGGGGGGCCTGTATATACACACACACGCAGTATCCCGGGGGGGCCTGTATATACACACACACGCAGTATCCCGGGGGGCCTGTATACACACACACGCAGTATCCCGGGGGGGCCTGTATATACACACACGCAGTATCCCGGGGGGCCTGTATACACACACACACGCAGTATCCCGGGGGGGCCTGTATATACACACACACGCAGTATCCCGGGGGGGCCTGTATATACACACACACGCAGTATCCCGGGGGCCTGTATATACACACACGCAGTATCCCGGGGGGGCCTGTATATACACACACACACAGTATCCCGGGGGGCCTGTATATATACACACACACGCAGTATCCCGGGGGGGCCTGTATATACACACACACGCAGTATCCCGGGGGGCCTGTATATACACACACACGCAGTATCCCGGGGGGGCCTGTATATACACACACGCAGTATCCCGTGGGGCCTGTATATACACACACACGCAGTATCCCGGTGGGGCCTGTATATACACACACACGCAGTATCCCGGGGGGCCTGTATATACACACACACGCAGTATCCCGGGGGGCCTGTATACACACACACAGTATCCCGGGGGGGCCTGTATATACACACACACGCAGTATCCCGGGGGGCCCTGTATATACACACACACGCAGTATCCCGGGGGGCCTGTATATACACACACGCAGTATCCCGGGGGGGCCTGTATATACACACACACGCAGTATCCCGGGGGGCCCTGTATATACACACACACACAGTATCCCGGGGGGGCCTGTATATACACACACACACACAGTATCCCGGGGGGGCCTGTATATACACACACACGCAGTATCCCGGGGGGCCTGTATATATACACACACACGCAGTATCCCGGGGGGGCCTGTATATACACACACACAGTATCCCGGGGGGCCTGTATATACACACACGCAGTATCCCGGGGGGCCTGTATATACACACACACGCAGTATCCCGGGGGGCCTGTATATACACACACACGCAGTATCCCGGGGGGCCTGTATATACACACAACGCAGTATCCCGGGGGGGCCTGTATACACACACCCGCAGTATCCCGGGGGGGCCTGTATATACACACACGCAGTATCCCGGGGGGCCTGTATATACACACACGCAGTATCCCGGGGGGGCCTGTATATACACACACACGCAGTATCCCGGGGGGGCCTGTATACACACACACACGCAGTATCCCGGGGGGGCCTGTATATATACACACACACGCAGTATCCCGGGGGGGCCTGTATATACACACACACGCAGTATCCCGGGGGGCCTGTATATACACACACACACAGTATCCCGGGGGGCCTGTATACACACACACACGCAGTATCCCGGGGGGCCCTGTATATACACACACACGACAGTATCCCGGGGGGCCTGTATATACACACACACGCAGTATCCCGGGGGGGCCTGTATATACACACACGCAGTATCCCGGGGGTGGCCTGTATATACACACACGCAGTATCCCGGGTGGCCTGTATATACACACACACACGCAGTATCCCGGGGGGCCTGTATACACACACACACGCAGTATCCCGGGGGGGCCTGTATATACACACACACACAGTATCCCGGGGGGCCTGTATATACACACACACGCAGTATCCCGGGGGGGCCTGTATATACACACACGCAGTATCCCGGGGGGCCTGTATATACACACACGCAGTATCCCGGGGGGCCTGTATATACACACACACGCAGTATCCCGGGGGGGCCTGTATATACACACACACGCAGTATCCCGGGGGGGCCCTGTATATACACACACACCAGTATCCCGGGGGGCCTGTATATACACACACACGCAGTATCCCGGGGGGGCCTGTATATACACACACACACAGTATCCCGGGGGGGCCTGTATATACACACACACACAGTATCCCTGGAGGGGCCTGTATATACACACACGCAGTATCCCGGGGGGCCTGTATATACACACACGCAGTATCCCGGGGGGGCCTGTATATACACACACACACAGTATCCCGGGGGGCCTGTATATACACACACACACGCAGTATCCCGGGGGGGCCTGTATATACACACACACGCAGTATCCCGGGGGGCCTGTATATACACACACACGCAGTATCCCGGGGGGCCTGTATATACACACACACGCAGTATCCCGGGGGGCCTGTATACACACACACCAGTATCCCGGGGGGGGCCTGTATATACACACACACGCAGTATCCCGGGGGGCCCTGTATATACACACACACGCAGTATCCCGGGGGGGCCTGTATATACACACACGCAGTATCCCGGGGGGGCCTGTATATACACACACACGCAGTATCCCGGGGGGCCTGTATATACACACACACACAGTATCCCGGGGGGGCCTGTATATACACACACGACACACAGTATCCCGGGGGGGCCTGTATATACACACACACGCAGTATCCCGGGGGGCCTGTATATATACACACACACGCAGTATCCCGGGGGGCCTGTATATACACACACCAGTATCCCGGGGGGCCTGTATATACACACGCAGTATCCCGGGGGGCCTGTATATATACACACACGCAGTATCCCGGGGGGCCTGTATACACACACACGCAGTATCCCGGGGGGGCCTGTATATACACACAACGCAGTATCCCGGGGGGGCCTGTATACACACACCCGCAGTATCCCGGGGGGGGCCTGTATATACACACACACGCAGTATCCCGGGGGCCTGTATATACACACACGCAGTATCCCGGGGGGGCCTGTATATACACACACACGCAGTATCCCGGGGGGCCTGTATACACACACACACGCAGTATCCCGGGGGGCCTGTATATACACACACACGCAGTATCCCGGGGGGGCCTGTATATACACACACACGCAGTATCCCGGGGGGCCTGTATATACACACACACAGTATCCAGGGGGCCTGTATACACACACACACGCAGTATCCCGGGGGGCCTGTATATACACACACACACAGTATCCCGGGGGGGCCTGTATATACACACACACGCAGTATCCCGGGGGGGCCTGTATATACACACACGCAGTATCCCGGGGGGGCCTGTATATACACACACGCAGTATCCCGGGTGGCCTGTATATACACACACACACGCAGTATCCCGGGGGGCCTGTATACACACACACACGCAGTATCCCGGGGGGCCTGTATATACACACACACGCAGTATCCCGGGGGGGCCTGTATATACACACACACGCAGTATCCCGGGGGGGCCTGTATATACACACACGCAGTATCCCGGGGGGGCCTGTATATACACACACGCAGTATCCCGGGGGGCCTGTATATACACACACACGCAGTATCCCGGGGGGGCCTGTATATACACACACACGCAGTATCCCGGGGGGGCCTGTATATACACACACACAGTATCCCGGGGGCCTGTATATACACACACACGCAGTATCCCGGGGGGCCTGTATATACACACACACGACAGTATCCCGGGGGGGCCTGTATATACACACACACGCAGTATCCCGGGGGGGGCCTGTATATACACACACACGCAGTATCCCGGGGGGCCTGTATATACACACACACGCAGTATCCCGGGGGGCCTGTATATACACACACACACAGTATCCCGGGGGGCCTGTATATACACACACACGCAGTATCCCGGGGGGGCCTGTATATACACACACACGCAGTATCCCGGGGGGGCCTGTATATACACACACGCAGTATCCCGGGGGGGCCTGTATATACACACACACGCAGTATCCCGGGGGGGCCTGTATATACACACACACGCAGTATCCCGGGGGGCCTGTATTACACACACGCAGTATCCCGGGGGGGCCTGTATATACACACACACGCAGTATCCCGGGGGGCCTGTATATACACACACGCAGTATCCCGGGGGGGCCTGTATATACACACACACCAGTATCCCGGGGGGCCTGTATATACACACACACGCAGTATCCCGGGGGGGTCCTGTATATACACACACGCAGTATCCCGGGGGGGCCTGTATATACACACACGCAGTATCCCGGGGGGCCTGTATACACACACACACGCAGTATCCCGGGGGGGCCTGTATATACACACACGCAGTATCCCGGGGGGCCTGTATATACACACACACACAGTATCCCGGGGGCCTGTATATACACACACACGCAGTATCCCGGGGGGGCCTGTATATACACACACACGCAGTATCCCGGGGGGGCCTGTATATACACACACACACAGTATCCCGGGGGGCCTGTATATACACACACACGCAGTATCCCGGGGGGCCTGTATATACACACACGCAGTATCCCGGGGGCCTGTATATACACACACACGCAGTATCCCGGGGGGCCTGTATATACACACACGCAGTATCCCGGGGGGCCTGTATATACACACACACGCAGTATCCCGGGGGGGCCTGTATATACACACACACGCAGTATCCCGGGGGGCCTGTATATACACACACACGCAGTATCCCGGGGGGCCTGTATATACACACACACGCAGTATCCCGGGGGGGCCTGTATATACACACACACGCAGTATCCCGGGGGGCCTGTATATACACACACACGCAGTATCCCGGGGGCCTGTATATACACACACACACGCAGTATCCCGGGGGCCTGTATATACACACACGCAGTATCCGGGGGCCTGTATATACACACACACGCAGTATCCCGGGGGGCCTGTATATACACACACGCAGTATCCCGGGGGGCCTGTATATACACACACACGCAGTATCCCGGGGGGCCTGTATATACACACACACGCAGTATCCCGGGGGGGCCTGTATATACACACACGCAGTATCCCGGGGGGGCCTGTATATACACACACGCAGTATCCCGGGGGCCTGTATATACACACACGCAGTATCCCGGGGGGCCTGTATATACACACACACACGCAGTATCCCGGGGGGCCTGTATATACACACACACGCAGTATCCCGGGGGGCCTGTATATACACACACACGCAGTATCCCGGGGGGCCTGTATATACACACACACAGTATCCCGGGGGGCCTGTATATACACACACACGCAGTATCCCGGGGGGGCCTGTATATACACACACACGCAGTATCCCGGGGGGGCCTGTATATACACACACACGCAGTATCCCCGGGGGGGCCTGTATATACACACACGCAGTATCCCGGGGGGGCCTGTATATACACAGCACACACAGGTATCCCGGGGGGGCCTGTATATATACACACACGCAGTATCCCGGGGGGGCCTGTATATACACACACACAGCAGTATCCCGGGGGGCCTGTATATACACACACACGCAGTATCCCGGGGGGGCCTGTATATACACACACACGCAGTATCCGGGGGGGCTGTATATACACACACGCAGTATCCCGGGGGGGCCTGTATATACACACACGCAGTATCCCGGGGGGCCCTGTATATACACACACACGCAGTATCCCGGGGGGGCCTGTATATACACACACACGCAGTATCCCGGGGGGCCTGTATATACACACACACGCAGTATCCCGGGGGGGCCTGTATATACACACACACGCAGTATCCCGGGGGGGCCTGTATATACACACACACACGCAGTATCCCGGGGGGGCCTGTATATACACACACACGCAGTATCCCGGGGGGGCCTGTATACTACACACGCAGTATCCCGGGGGGGCCTGTATATACACACACACGCAGTATCCCGGGGGGGCCTGTATATACACACACACGCAGTATCCCGGGGGGCCTGTATATACACACACACGCAGTATCCCGGGGGGGCCTGTATATACACACACGCAGTATCCCGGGGGGGCCTGTATACACACACACACGCAGTATCCCGGGGGGGCCTGTATATACACACACACGCAGTATCCCGGGGGGGCCTGTATATACACACACACGCAGTATCCCGGGGGGGCCTGTATATACACACACACGCAGTATCCCGGGGGGGGCCTGTATATACACACACACGCAGTATCCCGGGGGGGCCTGTATATACACACACACGCAGTATCCCGGGGGGGCCTGTATATACACACACACGCAGTATCCCGGGGGGGCCTGTATATACACACACACGCAGTATCCCGGGGGGCCTGTATATACACACACACGCAGTATCCCGGGGGGGCCTGTATATACACACACACGCAGTATCCCGGGGGGGCCTGTATATACACACACACGCAGTATCCCGGGGGGGCCTGTATATACACACACACGCAGTATCCCGGGGGGCCTGTATATACACACACACGCAGTATCCCGGGGGGGCCTGTATATACACACACACGCAGTATCCCGGGGGGCCTGTATATACACACACACGCAGTATCCCGGGGGGCCTGTATATACACACACACGCAGTATCCCGGGGGGGCCTGTATATACACACACACGCAGTATCCCGGGGGGGCCTGTATATACACACACACACGCAGTATCCCGGGGGGGCCTGTATATACACACACACGCAGTATCCCGGGGGGGCCTGTATATACACACACACGCAGTATCCCGGGGGGCCTGTATATACACACACACGCAGTATCCCGGGGGGCCTGTATATACACACACACGCAGTATCCCGGGGGGCCTGTATATACACACACACGCAGTATCCCGGGGGGGCCTGTATATACACACACACGCAGTATCCCGGGGGGCCTGTATATACACACACGCAGTATCCCGGGGGGGCCTGTATATACACACACACGCAGTATCCCGGGGGGGCCTGTATATACACACACACGCAGTATCCCGGGGGGGCCTGTATATACACACACACGCAGTATCCCGGGGGGGCCTGTATATACACACACGCAGTATCCCGGGGGGGCCTGTATATACACACACACGCAGTATCCCGGGGGGCCTGTATATACACACACGCAGTATCCCGGGGGGGCCTGTATATACACACACACGCAGTATCCCCGGGGGGGCCTGTATATACACACACACGCAGTATCCCGGGGGGCCTGTATATACACACACACGCAGTATCCCGGGGGGCCTGTATATCACACACACGCAGTATCCCGGGGGGGCCTGTATATACACACACACGCAGTATCCGGGGGGCCTGTATATACACACACACGCAGTATCCCGGGGGGCCTGTATATACACACACACGCAGTATCCCGGGGGGGGCCTGTATATACACACACACGCAGTATCCCGGGGGGCCTGTATATACACACACACGCAGTATCCCGGGGGGGCCTGTATATACACACACACGCAGTATCCCGGGGGGGCCTGTATATACACACACACGCAGTATCCCGGGGGGGCCTGTATATACACACACGCAGTATCCCGGGGGGCCTGTATATACACACACACGCAGTATCCCGGGGGGGCCTGTATATACACACACACGCAGTATCCCGGGGGGCCTGTATATACACACACACGCAGTATCCCGGGGGGCCTGTATACACACACACGCAGTATCCCGGGGGGGCCTGTATATACACACACACGCAGTATCCCGGGGGGCCTGTATATACACACACACGCAGTATCCCGGGGGGCCTGTATATACACACACACGCAGTATCCCGGGGGGGCCTGTATATACACACACACGCAGTATCCCGGGGGGGCCTGTATATACACACACGCAGTATCCCGGGGGGCTGTATATACACACACACGCAGTATCCCGGGGGGGCCTGTATATACACACACACGCAGTATCCCGGGGGGCCTGTATATACACACACACGCAGTATCCCGGGGGGCCTGTATATACACACACGCAGTATCCCGGGGGGGCCTGTATATACACACACACGCAGTATCCCGGGGGGCCTGTATATACACACACGCAGTATCCCGGGGGGGCCTGTATATACACACACACGCAGTATCCCGGGGGGCCTGTATATACACACACACGCAGTATCCCGGGGGGCCTGTATACACACACACGCAGTATCCCGGGGGGGCCTGTATATACACACACACGCAGTATCCCGGGGGGCCTGTATATACACACACACGCAGTATCCCGGGGGGCCTGTATATACACACACACGCAGTATCCCGGGGGGGCCTGTATATACACACACACGCAGTATCCCGGGGGGCCTGTATATACACACACACGCAGTATCCCGGGGGGCCTGTATACACACACACGCAGTATCCCGGGGGGGCCTGTATATACACACACACGCAGTATCCCGGGGGGCCTGTATATACACACACACGCAGTATCCCGGGGGGGCCTGTATATACACACACACGCAGTATCCCGGGGGGGCCTGTATATACACACACACGCAGTATCCCGGGGGGCCTGTATATACACACACACGCAGTATCCCGGGGGGCCTGTATATACACACACACGCAGTATCCCGGGGGGCCTGTATATACACACACACGCAGTATCCCGGGGGGGCCTGTATATACACACACACTGCAGTATCCGGGGGGGCCTGTATATACACACACACGCAGTATCCCGGGGGGGCCTGTATATACACACACACGCAGTATCCCGGGGGGGCCTGTATATACACACACACGCAGTATCCCGGGGGGGCCTGTATATACACACACACGCAGTATCCCGGGGGGCCTGTATATACACACACACGCAGTATCCCGGGGGGGCCTGTATATACACAGCACACGCAGTATCCCGGGGGGCCTGTATATACACACACACGCAGTATCCGGGGGGCCTGTATATACACACACACGCAGTATCCCGGGGGGGCCTGTATATACACACACACGCAGTATCCCGGGGGGGCCTGTATATACACACACACGCAGTATCCCGGGGGGGCCTGTATATACACACACGCAGTATCCCGGGGGGGCCTGTATATACACACACCGCAGTATCCCGGGGGGCCTGTATATACACACACACGCAGTATCCCGGGGGGGCCTGTATATACACACACACGCAGTATCCCGGGGGGCCTGTATATACACACACACGCAGTATCCCGGGGGGGCCTGTATATACACACACACGCAGTATCCCGGGGGGCCTGTATATACACACACACGCAGTATCCCGGGGGGGCCTGTATATACACACACGCAGTATCCCGGGGGGGCCTGTATATACACACACGCAGTATCCCGGGGGGGCCTGTATATACACACACGCAGTATCCCGGGGGGCCTGTATATACACACACACGCAGTATCCCGGGGGGGCCTGTATATACACACACACGCAGTATCCCGGGGGGCCTGTATATACACACACGCAGTATCCCGGGGGGGCCTGTATATACACACACACGCAGTATCCCGGGGGGGCCTGTATATACACACACACGCAGTATCCCGGGGGGGCCTGTATATACACACACACGCAGTATCCCGGGGGGCCTGTATACACACACACGCAGTATCCCGGGGGGGCCTGTATATACACACACGCAGTATCCCGGGGGGCCTGTATACACACACACGCAGTATCCCGGGGGGGCCTGTATATACACACACACGCAGTATCCCGGGGGGGCCTGTATATACACACACACGCAGTATCCCGGGGGCCTGTATATACACACACACGCAGTATCCCGGGGGGGCCTGTATATACACACACACGCAGTATCCCGGGGGGGCCTGTATATATACACACACACGCAGTATCCCGGGGGGGCCTGTATATACACACACACGCAGTATCCCGGGGGGCCTGTATATACACACACACGCAGTATCCCGGGGGGCCTGTATATACACACACGCAGTATCCCGGGGGGCCTGTATATACACACACACGCAGTATCCCGTGGGGCCTGTATATACACACACACGCAGTATCCCGGGGGGCCTGTATATACACACACACGCAGTATCCCGGGGGGCCTGTATATACACACACACACGCAGTATCCCGGGGGGCCTGTATATACACACACACGCAGTATCCCGGGGGGGCCTGTATATACACACACACGCAGTATCCCGGGGGGGCCTGTATATACACACACACGCAGTATCCCGGGGGGCCTGTATATACACACACACACGCAGTATCCCGGGGGGCCTGTATATACACACACACGCAGTATCCCGGGGGGCCTGTATATACACACACACGCAGTATCCCGGGGGGCCTGTATATACACACACACGCAGTATCCCGGGGGGCCTGTATATACACACACACGCAGTATCCCGGGGGGGCCTGTATATACACACACACGCAGTATCCCGGGGGGCCTGTATATACACACACACGCAGTATCCCGGGGGGGCCTGTATATACACACACGCAGTATCCCGGGGGGGGCCTGTATATACACACACACGCAGTATCCCGGGGGGCCTGTATATACACACACACGCAGTATCCCGGGGGGGCCTGTATATACACACACACGCAGTATCCCGGGGGGGCCTGTATATACACACACACGCAGTATCCCGGGGGGGCCTGTATATACACACACACGCAGTATCCCGGGGGGGCCTGTATATACACACACGCAGTATCCCGGGGGGCCTGTATATACACACACACACGCAGTATCCCGGGGGGCCTGTATATACACACACACGCAGTATCCCGGGGGGGCCTGTATATACACACACACGCAGTATCCCGGGGGCGGGCCTGTATATACACACACACGCAGTATCCCGGGGGGGCCTGTATATACACACACACGCAGTATCCCGGGGGGCCTGTATATACACACACACGCAGTATCCCGGGGGGGCCTGTATATACACACACACGCAGTATCCCGGGGGGCCTGTATATACACACACGCAGTATCCCGGGGGGCCTGTATATACACACACACGCAGTATCCCGGGGGGGCCTGTATATACACACACACGCAGTATCCCGGGGGGCCTGTATATACACACACACGCAGTATCCCGGGGGGCCTGTATACACACACACGCAGTATCCCGGGGGGCCTGTATACACACACACACGCAGTATCCCGGGGGGGCCTGTATATACACACACACGCAGTATCCCGGGGGGCCTGTATATACACACACACGCAGTATCCCGGGGGGCCTGTATACACACACACGCAGTATCCCGGGGGGGCCTGTATATACACACACGCAGTATCCCGGGGGGCCTGTATATACACACACACGCAGTATCCCGGGGGGGCCTGTATATACACACACGCAGTATCCCGGGGGGCCTGTATATACACACACCACGCAGTATCCCGGGGGGGCTGTATATACACACACACGCAGTATCCCGGGGGGGCCTGTATATACACACACACGCAGTATCCCGGGGGGGCCTGTATATACACACACCGCAGTATCCCGGGGGGCCTGTATATACACACACACGCAGTATCCCGGGGGGGCTGTATATACACACACACGCAGTATCCCGGGGGGCCTGTATATACACACACACGCAGTATCCCGGGGGGCCTGTATATACACACACACGCAGTATCCCGGGGGGCCTGTATATACACACACACGCAGTATCCCGGGGGGCCTGTATATACACACACACGCAGTATCCCGGGGGGGCCTGTATATACACACACACACGCAGTATCCCGGGGGGCCTGTATATACACACACACGCAGTATCCCGGGGGGGCCTGTATTACACACACACGCAGTATCCCGGGGGGCCTGTATACACACACACACGCAGTATCCCGGGGGGGCCTGTATATACACACACACGCAGTATCCCGGGGGGGCCTGTATACACACACACGCAGTATCCCGGGGGGGCCTGTATATACACACACACACGCAGTATCCCGGGGGGCCTGTATATACACACACGCAGTATCCCGGGGGGGCCTGTATATACACACACACGCAGTATCCCGGGGGCCTGTATATACACACACACGCAGTATCCCGGGGGGCCTGTATATACACACACACGCAGTATCCCGGGGGGCCTGTATAACACACACACGCAGTATCCCGGGGGGGCCTGTATATACACACACACGCAGTATCCCGGGGGGCCTGTATATACACACACACACGCAGTATCCCGGGGGGGCCTGTATATACACACACACACGCAGTATCCCGGGGGGGCCTGTATATACACACACACGCAGTATCCCGGGGGGCCTGTATATACACACACACGCAGTATCCCGGGGGGGCCTGTATATACACACACGCAGTATCCCGGGGGGCCTGTATATACACACACACGCAGTATCCCGGGGGGGCCTGTATATACACACACAGCAGTATCCCGGGGGGCCTGTATATACACACACACACGCAGTATCCCGGGGGGCCTGTATATACACACACACGCAGTATCCCGGGGGGGCCTGTATATACACACACACGCAGTATCCCGGGGGGCCTGTATATACACACACACGCAGTATCCCGGGGGGCCTGTATATACACACACGCAGTATCCCGGGGGGCCTGTATATACCACACACACGCAGTATCCGGGGGGCCTGTATATACACACACACGCAGTATCCCGGGGGGGCCTGTATATACACACACACGCAGTATCCCGGGGGGGGCCTGTATATACACACACACACGCAGTATCCCGGGGGGCCTGTATATACACACACACGCAGTATCCCGGGGGGCCTATATACACACACACGCAGTATCCCGGGGGGGCCTGTATATACACACACACGCAGTATCCCGAGGGGGGCCTGTATATACACACACACGCAGTATCCCGGGGGGCCTGTATATACACACACACGCAGTATCCCGGGGGGCCTGTATATACACACACACGCAGTATCCGGGTCGGGGGCCTGTATATACACACACACGCAGTATCCCGGGGGGCCTGTATATACACACACACGCAGTATCCCGGGGGGGCCTGTATATACACACACACGCAGTATCCCGGGGGGGCCTGTATATACACACACACGCAGTATCCCGGGGGGGCCTGTATATACACACACGCAGTATCCCGGGGGGCCTGTATATACACACACACGCAGTATCCCGGGGGGGCCTGTATATACACGACACACACGCAGTATCCCGGGGGGCCTGTATATACACACACGCAGTATCCCGGGGGGCCTGTATATACACACACACGCAGTATCCCGGGGGGCCTGTATATACACACACACGCAGTATCCCGGGGGGCCTGTATATACACCACACGCAGTATCCCGGGGGGCCTGTATATACACACACACGCAGTATCCCGGGGGGGCCTGTATATAACACACACGCAGTATCCCGGGGGGGCCTGTATACACACACACGCAGTATCCCGGGGGGCCTGTATATACACACACACGCAGTATCCCGGGGGGGCCTGTATATACACACACACGCAGTATCCCGGGGGGCCTGTATATACACACACACGCAGTATCCCGGGGGGGCTGATATACACACACGCAGTATCCCGGGGGGCCTGTATATACACACACGCAGTATCCGGGGGGCCTGTATATACACACACACGCAGTATCCCGGGGGGCCTGTATATACACACACACGCAGTATCCCGGGGGGGCCTGTATATACACACACACGCAGTATCCCGGGGGGCCTGTATATACACACACACGCAGTATCCCGGGGGGCCTGTATATACACACACACGCAGTATCCCGGGGGGGCCTGTATATACACACACACGCAGTATCCCGGGGGGGCCTGTATATACACGACACACGCAGTATCCGGGGGGCCTGTATATACACACACACGCAGTATCCGGGGGGCCTGTATATACACACACACGCAGTATCCGGGGGGCCTGTATATACACACACACGCAGTATCCCGGGGGGGCCTGTATATACACACACACGCAGTATCCCGGGGGGCCTGTATATACACACACACGCAGTATCCCGGGGGGCCTGTATATACACACACACGCAGTATCCCGGGGGGCCTGTATATACACACACACGCAGTATCCCGGGGGGGCCTGTATATACACACACGCAGTATCCCGGGGGGGCCTGTAATATACACACACACAGCAGTATCCGGGGGGCCTGTATATACACACACACGCTTATCCCGGGGGGGCCTGTATATACACACACACGCAGTATCCCGGGGGGGGCCTGTATATACACACACACGCAGTATCCGGGGGGCCTGTATATACACACACACAGCAGTATCCCGGGGGGGCCTGTATATACACACACACGCAGTATCCCGGGGGGCCTGTATATACACACACACACGCAGTATCCCGGGGGGGCCTGTATATACACACACACGCAGTATCCCGGGGGGCCTGTATATACACACACACGCAGTATCCCGGGGGGCCTGTATATACACACACGCAGTATCCCGGGGGGCCTGTAACCACGCAATCCGGGGGCCTGTATATACACACACACGCAGTATCCCGGGGGGGCCTGTATATACACACACACGCAGTATCCCGGGGGGCCTGTATATACACACGACACGCAGTATCCCGGGGGGCCTGTATATACACACACGCAGTATCCCGGGGGGCCTGTATATATACACACACGCAGTATCCCG
>NW_027454654.1:0-67029 GCF_040206685.1 Ascaphus truei | reverse complement strand
TGAATTAAATAACCAGAGCAAAGCGATCGATTACAGGAGAACGGATCGATCTGCAATTTAGCTAATCACTTGTCAGTGTGCACATTGTATTGATGCACATATTGAACGGGGATTTTTTCTTTTTAACGGTAGCTTGTTCTTTAGCTTAATAAATTGAGGAGTAATCTACAAGGAATACATTTGGATTACATTTTTGCAGGAACAAAAGTGGAAGATAAATGGCCAGTCTTTAAAACATTGTTAGAAAAGCACACTTATCAGTCTGTACCTTTGAGTAATAAATATAAAAGAAACATGTTTAAAACAATGTGGCTAAATAAACAGGTAGGGGAGGAAATGGACAAGAAGAGGCAGGCTCCTAGATTCTTTAAGTCAGAAGGGACTGAGGCATTGTATCAGAATTATAAGGAATGTAACAAAAAATTGCAAAAGGGCAATCAAATTAGCAAAAATGGATAATGAAGAATGGATTGCAATAGAAAGTAAGATTAACCTTAAAACGTTATTTAAGTATCTTATCAACAAAAAGATTAAAAAAGAGAATATAGGACCCTTTCAGTGTGAGATGGGCAGGTAAATTATTGGAGATACTGTATGGAAAAAGCAGAGGTATAAAGCAAATTGTGTGCCTCTATATTACCAGGGAGGAATAATTGCAAAAATAGTGCACAGGTGGAATCCACAACCTCTATATTAATAAACAATTCGTTAGCTGCCTAGCAGCTTGATAATATTGACCTGCACCTGGCCCTGATGGCATGCACCCATGGGTTCTTAAGGAGTTAAGCTCAGTAATAGCCAAACCATTGCATTTAAATTCAAGGACTCCATTTCCACCGGCTCAGTACCACAAAGTTGGTGTAAAGCAGACGTGTGGCCTATATTTAAAAACAGATCTAGATCACAACCGGGGAATTACAGACCTGGAAGCCTGACATCAATAGTGGGAATCTACCTTAAGGATTAATACAGGATAATATTCAGGAATACCTAATGGAAAACAAAATGATTAGTAATAGTCAGCATGGATTTATGAGGGATAGATCTTGCCAAACTAACCTTATTAGTTTCTTTGAGGAGGTAAGTAGAAATTTAGACCAGGGTAATGCAGTTGATGTGGTCTACTTAGATTTTGCAAAGGCTTTTGATACGGTTCCACATTAGAGGTTAGTGTACAAATAAATTAAATTGGACTCAGTAATAATATATGCACCTGGATTGAAAACTGGTTGAAGGACAGACAACAGAGGGTTGTCATAAATGGAACTTTATCAGGTTGGGCTAAAGTTTAAGTGGAGCACCTCAGAGATTGGCACTGGGACCCCTGCTTTTGAACATGTTTATTAATTACCTTGATGTTGGCATCAAGAGCAAAGTCTCCATCTTTGCTGAAGACACTAAATTGTGTAAAATTGTAAAATCAGAACAGGATGTAATAATCTGATTTATGAGGAGAGGTTAGCTAAATTATATTTGTTTACATTAGAAAAGAGGCGTCTAAGTGGTGATATGATAACTATATACAAATATATTCGGGGACAATATGAGGAGCTTTCAAAACATCTATTCATCCCACGGGCAGTACTAAGGACACAGGGTCTTCCCTTTAGGTTGGAGGAAAGGAGATTTCACTAGCAACAAAGGAAAGGGTTCTTTACAGTAAAGGCAAAATGTGGAACTCATTACCCTTGGAGATTGTGATGGCAGATGGATGGGCATCTTTTTAGAAAGGAAAGGTATACAGCAGGGCCCCGAGAATACGGCGGTTCCGTTCCAGGGGCCTGCCGTATAGTGAAAATCGCCGGAAAGCAGATCCGGCGATTTTCAGTGATTTTGCATGCACAGAACGGCGTTTTCGCCGTTCTGTGCGTGTGCGGCCTATGGTCTGCGCACGCAAACTACGGTATGCGCGCGCAGACAACGGCCGTATCAGCGGATTGCCAAAAAGCGGGGCGCCGAGAAGAGGGGCCCTGCTGTACAGAAATATACCAAATAAGTAAACATGGGAAGGATGTTGATCCAGGGAGTAATCTGATTGCCAATATTTGGAGTTAGGAAGGAATTTTTTCCCTTTGAGACATTATTGGATGATATATCACTGGGGTTTGTGTTTGCCTTCCTCTGGATCAATATACTGTAAATACAAATATAGGATAAAGTATCTGTCGTCTAAATTTAGCATAGGTTGAACTTGATGGACGTACGTCTTCTTTCAACCCCATCTACTATGTAACTATGTAACATCTATGGGGGGAGGGATTCACGAAATTCGAATATGAGGTTATTATTGGAGCTTGATTGGAGTTAACATTCAGGGCGTATGTTTCTTATTTTGCCATATTATATTAAATCATAAAGAGCAGGGGTCAAGCTCCAAAACTGAGTCACATTTTTACTTATTTTGACTGTATATCAATGATTCAATGAATATTAAAGCAGCAATTCCACACACCCCCACCCCGTAATCTGAACTGGGTGTTCTGTGGGAGTTGACCCGTGCTATTCTGTTAGGTCATTTTTGTGTGTAGTTAAAACCTGCCGGAGCTGAGTAGCAGAGAACCCCAGATATTTCTCATCCTGCACCATCAGCGTTTCCAATTAGTTGGAGGGAGAGAGGGGGCCCAGAAACGGTCCGTGCTAGGTGTTAATCAGACAGATTAAAAAGGATGTTTGTGTGCGCAGAATAAAGTGAACTAAAAAAGTATTGGAGGCAGCGCGGATGTTTCATTGTACAGGTTACCTAAAATGGTTATTTTCACTGTATGGCTGTTGTAAATAATATTACCCTAATTATTGATATTTACTTAGACTGGTTATAAATGTAAAAAAAAAAAAAAAAAAATACACATTTCATTTAAATTGCATCACTCCGGTATTTACCATGATGCGCTGCGTCAAATGGGAGAAGGAGCGGCTCGCTGAGTCAAGACACTGACTCTGATAATGAGTGTGGATCAGGGGAAGCAGGTTCAATTCCCGCTGTGACCTTGGATGAGTCACTTTATCTCCCTGTCATTGTGAAGCGCTTTGAGTCAGTCCCATTGGGAGAACGGGAGCTATATGAAATAAAGTTATTATTATTAAAAAATGATTTTAAACAACAAATGTTGCGTCATATGTCTGAAGTCTTTTTATACACACGATGGATGTTTTATGATGGTTAGTGTTATTTATTAGGACTAAAATGTGGGTGCACAAAAGTTTTACAAATATAATCTTAGTGAGTTTAGCATTGCCATGGTTACTATGTAACCAAGAGCACTTCACCGGTGCATGAATAGAGCTACAAATGCGTGTATTTTGTATTTAAATAGTGGCAACAGCACAATTAGTGCATTAAACGCACAAGTGTACAGTAGGTAACAGACCCCCTGCGTATACTCTTCCTACTGTATGTATGTGGGAGGCGCCGTCATAATTCCCTGCATCTCCTCCCTACTTGCCTTGAACACACTTCCTCTGCCCGATACAAGTGACTGGAAGAGCCTGAGATGTTCCTGCTCTTCCTGTCTGCCTGGAAGGGGTTGTGTGTACACTGTCCAGCCCCCTGCCTGGAAGGGTTGTGTGTACACTGTCCAGCCCCCTGCCTGAGACCTCACAATGTATTCTAATTAATAGGCACAACGTGGACCATTTGGGACTGGTTATGGGAGGCGGCAGACATCAAGCACTGTGGGAGTTATGCTCTTCCTACTGGTCAATGTGTGATGGTACTAAGGGGTCTGGAGTACCACTTCCTGTGTATTGTCACACCCAGAGTACCACCCAGAGTACCACCCAGAGTACCACCCATTACTATCTACGTATAAATTCAAAGTTTAAAAAAAAAAAAAAAAATTTTTAATAAAAAGTCAATTTATTGCAGGAAATTTCCTCTCTATTTTTTTGGGTTCTGTACATAGAAAATCAGTAACATACATATATTACCATATTGTAAAACTGTATAAACCCCCCTGGTCCCCTAGTTCCAGCCAAGTGATACCTTCCTATCTACATCATAAATATAGCGGATACCTTTGTAAATTACAATCAAAAAAGCTTTGGGTTGGCCTTAGGTTTTGCGGGGTTCAAGGTCTCCCCTGTAAAAAAAAAAAAAAAAAAAAAGGGGGGGGGGGGGATGGGACTTACCTTGATGAGCAGCCCTCCCCCGGCTGTGTCGCGGCGTCATTTGACATCATGGCGTAAATGTGACGTCACGTTGCTATGGCAATGCGATGTCACAGGGTCATGTGACGTTGTGTTGCCACGACAATGCGTCATCATATGACGCCGTAACGGCAACGCGAAGCTGCCGGAGGTGGCCCACTCCGGAAAGGGTGAAGAGAAAACACACACACACCACACACTCACACACACACATACCTCTCTGCCGGTCCGGCTCCGAGCTCCCTCCTCGTGTCAGTGCCGGGATCCTTCCGACCGGGGCTTGGGGGGGGGGGGAGGGTAGAGCTGGAGAATAGGGGGTGGGGTGGGGCCGCGCTCCCTCCTCCAGCTCTCCCGTCTGGTTGGGTGAAAGTTGGATGCCGGCGCTGACAGGAGGGGGAAGAGGGAGTGCGGGACTCCCCCCCCCCCCCCCCCAAGGCGTGGGGCCCAAGGCAGAAACCTTCCTCGGCCTGTCTTAAGGCCCCACGAATGTTTAATAAATGCTGAAGGGGTGTGAATCGGGGGGACCTGGTTCAATTCCCGGTGTCAGCTCCTTGTGACCTTGACAAGTCCTTTTATCTCCCTGCGCCTCAGGCACCAAAATACAGATTGTAAGCTCATTTGGCCTGCGTCTGCATCTGTAACAGTCCTATGTGCTGCGTACCGCGCGCTGTACTGTCATTGTGCCCCTAGGCACAATTTACTCTGCGGTGGCGGACGCCTCCTTGCTGCTGCTGCCGCCGCCCTCCTCCTTCTGAATCGTAGCGTCAAATGACGCCGCGGACGTCACCACCATGATGTTCCACGCCATTGCATTGCCATGGTAACGCCTGACCGTAATTTGACACTGCGATTAGAAAGGAGGGCAGCAGCACCGAGGCGGTCGCCAAAGCTACGTGCCTTCCCCGTAGGCCCGATTGACTCCATACCGCGGCAAATGTATATGGGGGGCGGACATTTTTGCCACCCCCAAATTTTGCCGCCCTAAGCCCGGGCCTAGTGGGGAATCCGAAAATAATTGTGAAGCACTTTGAGTTCCATTGGGAGAAAAGCGCCATGTGAATTCAAGTTATTATTAAATGTAGAGCTTTTTAAATCAAGCAACCAAGCACTACTTTTTTAATGCCCCTTCTTTTACTCACCATAACCCGTTTGGCTGCTGAGATTATAATGTATATAACCCCTGTGCCATTGCCAGGGGTTAGCGGCAGTTGTGCTCATCTCCAGTTGTCAAGCTCCGCCCGAACAGGTCAGGTTTTCAGGATATCTCTGCTTCAGCACAGGTGGCTCAGGGGCCTGCTAAGGTAGCTTCGATAAAATCACTGCCATATCGAACGGTTTGGCACGACCCCACCTCACGGTCTGACATCTCTGTTATCACCCTATTCAGAAAGAATTATTAAAAGTCAGACACCATTAGGTAGGAATATGCCAATACCGCTTGGGATATTGCCCAAACGTATTGTCCCCTTGTCCCATGCAATACTCGCAAAACCACGCCCCAAAACTGCGAACACCCTAGCTCCCGGCTGCTGGCCTAAGTCTCTAGGCCCCTCCCCTTCCCCGCCTGTGACCGCCACAGCTGCCAATCAGGTAAAAGGAGGCCGCGCCCCCCCGTTCATGGCTTTTGGCACCTGTGTAGGCCAGGCAAGCTGCTATCTGCCCGCAGTCTGTAAGAGCTGCGCAGAGAGATCCGCCCGCAGTCTGTAAGAGCTGCACAGAGAGATCCGCCCGCAGTCTGTAAGAGCTGCACAGAGAGATCTGCCCGCAGTCTGTAAGAGCTGCGCAGAGAGATCTGCCCGCAGTCTGTAAGAGCTGCGCAGAGAGATCCGCCCGCAGTCTGTAAGAGCTGCGCAGAGAGATCTGCCCGCAGTCTGTAAGAGCTGCGCAGGGAGATCCGCCCGCAGTCTGTAAGAGCTGCACAGAGAGATCTGCCCGCAGTCTGTAAGAGCTGCACAGAGAGATCCGCCCGCAGTCTGTAAGAGCTGCAGAGAGATCCGCCCGCAGTCTGTAAGAGCTGCACAGAGAGATCCGCCCGCAGTCTGTAAGAGCTGCGCAGAGAGATCCGCCCGCAGTCTGTAAGAGCTGCGCAGAGAGATCCGCCCGCAGTCTGTAAGAGCTGCGCAGAGAGATCCGCCCGCAGTCTGTAAGAGCGGCACAGAGAGAGATCTGCCCGCAGTCTGTAAGAGCTGCGCAGAGAGATCCGCCCGCAGTCTGTAAGAGCTGCGCAGAGAGATCTGCCCGCAGTCTGTAAGAGCTGCGCAGAGAGATCCGCCCGCAGTCTGTAAGAGCTGCGCAGGGAGATCTGCCTGCAGTCTGTAAGAGCGGCGCAGAGAGATCTGCCCGCAGTCTGTAAGAGCTGCACAGAGAGATCTGCCCGCAGTCTGTAAGAGCTGCGCAGAGAGATCTGCCCGCCGTCTGTAAGAGCTGCACAGAGAGATCCGCCCGCAGTCTGTAAGAGCTGCACAGAGAGATCCGCCCGCAGTCTGTAAGAGCTGCACAGAGAGATCCGCCCGCAGTCTGTAAGAGCTGCACAGAGAGATCCGCCCGCAGTCTGTAAGAGCGGCGCAGAGAGATCTGCCCGCCGTCTGTAAGAGCTGCGCAGAGAGATCTGCCCGCAGTCTGTAAGAGCTGCACAGAGAGATCTGCCCGCAGTCTGTAAGAGCTGCGCAGAGAGATCTGCCCGCCGTCTGTAAGAGCTGCGCAGAGAGATCTGCCCGCAGTCTGTAAGAGCTGCGCAGAGAGATCCGCCCGCCGTCTGTAAGAGCTGCGCAGAGAGATCCGCCCGCAGTCTGTAAGAGCTGCGCAGAGAGATCCGCCCGCAGTCTGTAAGAGCTGCGCAGAGAGATCCGCCCGCAGTCTGTAAGAGCTGCGCAGAGAGATCTGCCCGCAGTCTGTAAGAGCGGCGCAGAGAGATCTGCCCGCAGTCTGTAAGAGCTGCGCAGAGAGATCCGCCCGCCGTCTGTAAGAGCTGCGCAGAGAGATCCGCCCGCCGTCTGTAAGAGCTGCGCAGAGAGATCCGCCCGCCGTCTGTAAGAGCTGCACAGAGAGATCCGCCCGCAGTCTGTAAGAGCTGCACAGAGAGATCTGCCCGCAGTCTGTAAGAGCGGCGCAGAGAGATCTGCCCGCAGTCTGTAAGAGCGGCGCAGAGAGATCTGCCCGCCGTCTGTAAGAGCTGCGCAGAGAGATCTGCCCGCAGTCTGTAAGAGCGGCGCAGAGAGATCTGCCCGCAGTCTGTAAGAGCTGCACAGAGAGATCCGCCCGCAGTCTGTAAGAGCGGCACAGAGAGAGATCTGCCCGCAGTCTGTAAGAGCTGCGCAGAGAGATCCGCCCGCAGTCTGTAAGAGCGGCGCAGAGAGATCTGCCCGCAGTCTGTAAGAGCGGCGCAGAGAGATCTGCCCGCCGTCTGTAAGAGCTGCGCAGAGAGATCTGCCCGCAGTCTGTAAGAGCGGCGCAGAGAGATCTGCCCGCAGTCTGTAAGAGCTGCACAGAGAGATCCGCCCGCAGTCTGTAAGAGCGGCACAGAGAGAGATCTGCCCGCAGTCTGTAAGAGCTGCACAGAGAGATCTGCCCGCAGTCTGTAAGAGCGGCGCAGAGAGATCCGCCCGCCGTCTGTAAGAGCTGCGCAGAGAGATCTGCCCGCAGTCTGTAAGAGCTGCACAGAGAGATCTGCCCGCAGTCTGTAAGAGCTGCGCAGAGAGATCTGCCCGCAGTCTGTAAGAGCTGCGCAGAGAGATCCGCCCGCAGTCTGTAAGAGCTGCGCAGAGAGATCTGCCCGCAGTCTGTAAGAGCTGCGCAGAGAGATCCGCCCGCAGTCTGTAAGAGCGGCACAGAGAGATCTGCCTGCAGTCTGTAAGAGCTGCGCAGAGAGATCTGCCCGCAGTCTGTAAGAGCGGCGCAGAGAGATCTGCCCGCCGTCTGTAAGAGCTGCGCAGAGAGATCTGCCCGCAGTCTGTAAGAGCGGCGCAGAGAGATCTGCCCGCAGTCTGTAAGAGCTGCGCAGAGAGATCCGCCCGCAGTCTGTAAGAGCTGCGCAGAGAGATCTGCCCGCAGTCTGTAAGAGCGGCACAGAGAGATCTGCCCGCAGTCTGTAAGAGCTGCGCAGAGAGATCTGCCCGCAGTCTGTAAGAGCTGCGCAGAGAGATCTGCCCGCAGTCTGTAAGAGCGGCGCAGAGAGATCTGCCCGCCGTCTGTAAGAGCTGCGCAGAGAGATCTGCCCGCAGTCTGTAAGAGCGGCGCAGAGAGATCTGCCCGCAGTCTGTAAGAGCTGCGCAGAGAGATCCGCCCGCAGTCTGTAAGAGCTGCACAGAGAGATCTGCCCGCAGTCTGTAAGAGCTGCGCAGAGAGATCTGCCCGCAGTCTGTAAGAGCTGCGCAGAGAGATCCGCCCGCAGTCTGTAAGAGCGGCACAGAGAGATCCGCCCGCAGTCTGTAAGAGCTGCGCAGAGAGATCCGCCCGCAGTCTGTAAGAGCTGCACAGAGAGATCCGCCCGCAGTCTGTAAGAGCTGCGCAGAGAGATCCGCCCGCAGTCTGTAAGAGCTGCGCAGGGAGATCCGCCCGCAGTCTGTAAGAGCTGCGCAGAGAGATCCGCCCGCAGTCTGTAAGAGCTGCACAGAGAGATCCGCCCGCAGTCTGTAAGAGCTGCGCAGAGAGATCCGCCCGCAGTCTGTAAGAGCTGCGCAGAGAGATCCGCCCGCAGTCTGTAAGAGCGGCACAGAGAGATCCGCCCGCAGTCTGTAAGAGCTGCACAGAGAGATCTGCCCGCAGTCTGTAAGAGCTGCGCAGAGAGATCTGCCCGCAGTCTGTAAGAGCGGCACAGAGAGATCCGCCCGCAGTCTGTAAGAGCTGCGCAGAGAGATCTGCCCGCAGTCTGTAAGAGCTGCGCAGAGAGATCTGCCCGCAGTCTGTAAGAGCTGCGCAGAGAGATCCGCCCGCAGTCTGTAAGAGCTGCACAGAGAGATCTGCCCGCCGTCTGTAAGAGCTGCGCAGAGAGATCTGCCCGCAGTCTGTAAGAGCTGCGCAGAGAGATCTGCCCGCAGTCTGTAAGAGCTGCGCAGAGAGATCTGCCCGCAGTCTGTAAGAGCTGCACAGAGAGATCTGCCCGCAGTCTGTAAGAGCTGCGCAGAGAGATCCGCCTGCCGTCTGTAAGAGCTGCGCAGAGAGATCTGCCCGCAGTCTGTAAGAGCTGCGCAGAGAGATCTGCCCGCAGTCTGTAAGAGCTGCGCAGAGAGATCTGCCCGCAGTCTGTAAGAGCTGCGCAGAGAGATCTGCCCGCAGTCTGTAAGAGCTGCGCAGAGAGATCCGCCCGCAGTCTGTAAGAGCTGCGCAGAGAGATCTGCCCGCAGTCTGTAAGAGCTGCAGAGAGATCCGCCCGCAGTCTGTAAGAGCTGCGCAGAGAGATCCGCCCGCAGTCTGTAAGAGCTGCTCAGAGAGATCCGCCCGCAGTCTGTAAGAGCGGCACAGAGAGATCCGCCCGCAGTCTGTAAGAGCTGCGCAGAGAGATCCGCCCGCAGTCTGTAAGAGCTGCGCAGAGAGATCCGCCCGCAGTCTGTAAGAGCTGCACAGAGAGATCTGCCCGCAGTCTGTAAGAGCTGCACAGAGAGATCCGCCCGCAGTCTGTAAGAGCTGCGCAGAGAGATCCGCCCGCAGTCTGTAAGAGCTGCACAGAGAGATCCGCCCGCAGTCTGTAAGAGCGGCGCAGAGAGATCCGCCCGCAGTCTGTAAGAGCTGCTCAGAGAGATCCGCCCGCAGTCTGTAAGAGCTGCGCAGAGAGATCCGCCCGCAGTCTGTAAGAGCTGCGCAGAGAGATCTGCCCGCAGGCTGTAAGAGCTGCACAGAGAGATCTGCCCGCAGTCTGTAAGAGCGGCACAGAGAGATCCGCCCGCAGTCTGTAAGAGCTGCACAGAGAGATCCGCCCGCAGTCTGTAAGAGCTGCACAGAGAGATCTGCCCGCAGTCTGTAAGAGCTGCGCAGAGAGATCCGCCCGCAGTCTGTAAGAGCGGCACAGAGAGATCCGCCCGCAGTCTGTAAGAGCGGCACAGAGAGATCCGCCCGCAGTCTGTAAGAGCGGCACAGAGAGATCCGCCCGCAGTCTGTAAGAGCTGCGCAGAGAGATCTGCCCGCAGTCTGTAAGAGCTGCGCAGAGAGATCTGCCCGCAGTCTGTAAGAGCTGCGCAGAGAGATCCGCCCGCAGTCTGTAAGAGCTGCAGAGAGATCCGCCCGCAGTCTGTAAGAGCTGCGCAGAGAGATCCGCCCGCAGTCTGTAAGAGCTGCAGAGAGATCTGCCCGCAGTCTGTAAGAGCTGCGCAGAGAGATCCGCCTGCCGTCTGTAAGAGCTGCGCAGAGAGATCTGCCCGCAGTCTGTAAGAGCTGCGCAGAGAGATCCGCCCGCAGTCTGTAAGAGCTGCGCAGAGAGATCTGCCCGCAGTCTGTAAGAGCTGCGCAGAGAGATCTGCCCGCAGTCTGTAAGAGCTGCACAGAGAGATCTGCCCGCAGTCTGTAAGAGCTGCACAGAGAGATCCGCCCGCAGTCTGTAAGAGCTGCGCAGAGAGATCTGCCCGCAGTCTGTAAGAGCTGCGCAGAGAGATCCGCCCGCAGTCTGTAAGAGCTGCGCAGAGAGATCCGCCCGCAGTCTGTAAGAGCTGCGCAGAGAGATCTGCCCGCAGTCTGTAAGAGCTGCGCAGAGAGATCCGCCCGCAGTCTGTAAGAGCTGCGCAGAGAGATCCGCCCGCAGTCTGTAAGAGCTGCGCAGAGAGATCTGCCCGCAGTCTGTAAGAGCTGCGCAGAGAGATCTGCCCGCAGTCTGTAAGAGCTGCGCAGAGAGATCTGCCCGCAGTCTGTAAGAGCTGCGCAGAGAGATCTGCCCGCAGTCTGTAAGAGCGGCACAGAGAGATCTGCCCGCAGTCTGTAAGAGCTGCACAGAGAGATCCGCCCGCAGTCTGTAAGAGCTGCGCAGAGAGATCCGCCCGCAGTCTGTAAGAGCTGCGCAGAGAGATCCGCCCGCAGTCTGTAAGAGCTGCGCAGAGAGATCCGCCCGCAGTCTGTAAGAGCTGCGCAGAGAGATCCGCCCGCAGTCTGTAAGAGCTGCGCAGAGAGATCCGCCCGCAGTCTGTAAGAGCTGCGCAGAGAGATCCGCCCGCAGTCTGTAAGAGCTGCACAGAGAGATCCGCCCGCAGTCTGTAAGAGCTGCACAGAGAGATCTGCCCGCAGTCTGTAAGAGCTGCAGAGAGATCCGCCCGCAGTCTGTAAGAGCTGCAGAGAGATCCGCCCGCAGTCTGTAAGAGCGGCGCAGAGAGATCCGCCCGCAGTCTGTAAGAGCTGCGCAGAGAGATCTGCCCGCAGTCTGTAAGAGCTGCACAGAGAGATCTGCCCGCAGTCTGTAAGAGCGGCGCAGAGAGATCCGCCCGCAGTCTGTAAGAGCTGCACAGAGAGATCCGCCCGCAGTCTGTAAGAGCTGCGCAGAGAGATCTGCCCGCAGTCTGTAAGAGCTGCGCAGAGAGATCCGCCCGCAGTCTGTAAGAGCTGCGCAGAGAGATCTGCCCGCAGTCTGTAAGAGCTGCACAGAGAGATCTGCCCGCCGTCTGTAAGAGCTGCGCAGAGAGATCTGCCTGCAGTCTGTAAGAGCGGCACAGAGAGATCCGCCCGCAGTCTGTAAGAGCTGCACAGAGAGATCCGCCCGCAGTCTGTAAGAGCTGCGCAGAGAGATCTGCCCGCAGTCTGTAAGAGCGGCACAGAGAGATCCGCCCGCAGTCTGTAAGAGCTGCACAGAGAGATCCGCCCGCAGTCTGTAAGAGCTGCACAGAGAGATCTGCCCGCAGTCTGTAAGAGCTGCGCAGAGAGATCCGCCCGCAGTCTGTAAGAGCTGCACAGAGAGATCTGCCCGCAGTCTGTAAGAGCTGCACAGAGAGATCCGCCCGCAGTCTGTAAGAGCTGCGCAGAGAGATCCGCCCGCCGTCTGTAAGAGCTGCACAGAGAGATCTGCCCGCAGTCTGTAAGAGCTGCACAGAGAGATCCGCCCGCAGTCTGTAAGAGCTGCGCAGAGAGATCCGCCCGCCGTCTGTAAGAGCGGCACAGAGAGATCCGCCCGCAGTCTGTAAGAGCGGCGCAGAGAGATCCGCCCGCAGTCTGTAAGAGCGGCGCAGAGAGATCCGCCCGCAGTCTGTAAGAGCGGCGCAGAGAGATCTGCCCGCAGTCTGTAAGAGCTGCGCAGAGAGATCCGCCCGCAGTCTGTAAGAGCTGCGCAGAGAGATCCGCCCGCAGTCTGTAAGAGCTGCGCAGAGAGATCTGCCCGCAGTCTGTAAGAGCTGCGCAGAGAGATCTGCCCGCAGTCTGTAAGAGCTGCGCAGAGAGATCTGCCCGCAGTCTGTAAGAGCTGCACAGAGAGATCTGCCCGCAGTCTGTAAGAGCTGCGCAGAGAGATCCGCCCGCAGTCTGTAAGAGCTGCGCAGAGAGATCTGCCCGCAGTCTGTAAGAGCTGCGCAGAGAGATCCGCCCGCAGTCTGTAAGAGCTGCGCAGAGAGATCCGCCCGCAGTCTGTAAGAGCTGCACAGAGAGATCCGCCCGCAGTCTGTAAGAGCTGCACAGAGAGATCCGCCCGCAGTCTGTAAGAGCTGCGCAGAGAGATCCGCCCGCAGTCTGTAAGAGCTGCACAGAGAGATCTGCCCGCAGTCTGTAAGAGCGGCACAGAGAGATCCGCCCGCAGTCTGTAAGAGCTGCGCAGAGAGATCTGCCCGCAGTCTGTAAGAGCGGCGCAGAGAGATCTGCCCGCAGTCTGTAAGAGCTGCGCAGAGAGATCCGCCCGCAGTCTGTAAGAGCTGCGCAGAGAGATCTGCCCGCAGTCTGTAAGAGCTGCGCAGAGAGATCCGCCCGCAGTCTGTAAGAGCTGCACAGAGAGATCCACCCGCCGTCTGTAAGAGCTGCACAGAGAGATCCGCCCGCAGTCTGTAAGAGCGGCACAGAGAGAGATCCGCCCGCAGTCTGTAAGAGCTGCGCAGAGAGATCTGCCCGCAGTCTGTAAGAGCTGCACAGAGAGATCCGCCCGCAGTCTGTAAGAGCTGCGCAGAGAGATCCGCCCGCAGTCTGTAAGAGCTGCGCAGAGAGATCCGCCCGCAGTCTGTAAGAGCTGCGCAGAGAGATCCGCCCGCAGTCTGTAAGAGCTGCACAGAGAGATCCGCCCGCAGTCTGTAAGAGCTGCGCAGAGAGATCTGCCCGCAGTCTGTAAGAGCTGCACAGAGAGATCTGCCCGCAGTCTGTAAGAGCTGCGCAGAGAGATCCGCCCGCCGTCTGTAAGAGCTGCACAGAGAGATCCGCCCGCAGTCTGTAAGAGCTGCGCAGAGAGATCCGCCCGCAGTCTGTAAGAGCGGCACAGAGAGATCTGCCTGCAGTCTGTAAGAGCTGCGCAGAGAGATCCGCCCGCAGTCTGTAAGAGCTGCACAGAGAGATCCGCCCGCAGTCTGTAAGAGCTGCGCAGAGAGATCTGCCCGCAGTCTGTAAGAGCTGCGCAGAGAGATCCGCCCGCAGTCTGTAAGAGCTGCGCAGAGAGATCTGCCCGCCGTCTGTAAGAGCTGCGCAGAGAGATCCGCCCGCCGTCTGTAAGAGCTGCGCAGAGAGATCCGCCCGCCGTCTGTAAGAGCTGCGCAGAGAGATCCGCCCGCAGTCTGTAAGAGCTGCGCAGAGAGATCCGCCCGCAGTCTGTAAGAGCGGCACAGAGAGATCCGCCCGCAGTCTGTAAGAGCTGCACAGAGAGATCCGCCCGCAGTCTGTAAGAGCTGCGCAGAGAGATCCGCCCGCAGTCTGTAAGAGCTGCGCAGAGAGATCTGCCCGCAGTCTGTAAGAGCTGCGCAGAGAGATCTGCCCGCAGTCTGTAAGAGCTGCGCAGAGAGATCTGCCCGCAGTCTGTAAGAGCTGCGCAGAGAGATCCGCCCGCAGTCTGTAAGAGCTGCACAGAGAGATCTGCCCGCAGTCTGTAAGAGCTGCGCAGAGAGATCCGCCCGCAGTCTGTAAGAGCGGCACAGAGAGATCTGCCTGCAGTCTGTAAGAGCTGCGCAGAGAGAGATCCGCCCGCAGTCTGTAAGAGCTGCGCAGAGAGATCCGCCCGCAGTCTGTAAGAGCTGCGCAGAGAGATCTGCCCGCAGTCTGTAAGAGCGGCGCAGAGAGATCCGCCCGCAGTCTGTAAGAGCTGCACAGGGAGATCCGCCCGCAGTCTGTAAGAGCTGCGCAGAGAGATCCGCCCGCAGTCTGTAAGAGCTGCGCAGAGAGATCCGCCCGCAGTCTGTAAGAGCTGCACAGAGAGATCTGCCCGCAGTCTGTAAGAGCTGCGCAGAGAGATCCGCCCGCAGTCTGTAAGAGCTGCACAGAGAGATCCGCCCGCAGTCTGTAAGAGCTGCACAGAGAGATCTGCCCGCAGTCTGTAAGAGCTGCGCAGAGAGATCCGCCCGCAGTCTGTAAGAGCTGCGCAGAGAGATCCGCCCGCAGTCTGTAAGAGCTGCACAGGGAGATCCGCCCGCAGTCTGTAAGAGCTGCGCAGAGAGATCTGCCCGCAGTCTGTAAGAGCTGCGCAGAGAGATCCGCCCGCAGTCTGTAAGAGCTGCGCAGAGAGATCCGCCCGCAGTCTGTAAGAGCTGCACAGAGAGATCCGCCCGCAGTCTGTAAGAGCGGCACAGAGAGATCCGCCCGCAGTCTGTAAGAGCTGCGCAGAGAGATCCGCCCGCAGTCTGTAAGAGCTGCGCAGAGAGATCCGCCCGCCGTCTGTAAGAGCTGCGCAGAGAGATCTGCCCGCAGTCTGTAAGAGCTGCGCAGAGAGATCCGCCTGCAGTCTGTAAGAGCTGCGCAGAGAGATCCGCCCGCCGTCTGTAAGAGCTGCGCAGAGAGATCTGCCCGCAGTCTGTAAGAGCTGCGCAGAGAGATCCGCCTGCAGTCTGTAAGAGCTGCGCAGAGAGATCCGCCTGCAGTCTGTAAGAGCTGCGCAGAGAGATCCGCCCGCAGTCTGTAAGAGCTGCGCAGAGAGATCTGCCCGCAGTCTGTAAGAGCTGCGCAGAGAGATCCGCCCGCAGTCTGTAAGAGCTGCGCAGAGAGATCCGCCCGCAGTCTGTAAGAGCTGCGCAGAGAGATCCGCCCGCAGTCTGTAAGAGCTGCACAGAGAGATCTGCCCGCAGTCTGTAAGAGCTGCGCAGAGAGATCCGCCCGCAGTCTGTAAGAGCTGCGCAGAGAGATCTGCCCGCAGTCTGTAAGAGCTGCGCAGAGAGATCTGCCCGCAGTCTGTAAGAGCTGCGCAGAGAGATCCGCCCGCAGTCTGTAAGAGCTGCGCAGAGAGATCCGCCCGCAGTCTGTAAGAGCTGCGCAGAGAGATCCGCCCGCAGTCTGTAAGAGCTGCACAGAGAGATCTGCCCGCAGTCTGTAAGAGCTGCGCAGAGAGATCCGCCCGCAGTCTGTAAGAGCTGCGCAGAGAGATCTGCCCGCAGTCTGTAAGAGCTGCGCAGAGAGATCTGCCCGCAGTCTGTAAGAGCTGCGCAGAGAGATCCGCCCGCAGTCTGTAAGAGCTGCGCAGAGAGATCCGCCCGCAGTCTGTAAGAGCTGCGCAGAGAGATCCGCCCGCAGTCTGTAAGAGCTGCACAGAGAGATCTGCCCGCAGTCTGTAAGAGCTGCGCAGAGAGATCCGCCCGCAGTCTGTAAGAGCTGCGCAGAGAGATCTGCCCGCAGTCTGTAAGCAACAAGAAACAAAGAAGTCCAGAGCAACATCCAATGTCACAAAAATACACAGTGAAATACCTATATATCTCTTGAAAAAGGGTAATTTAGTTAACCCTTTGGCCAAAGCATATAAGCCTGCGAGCCACATCAAGCCCCACACCCAGGCTCCTGACACCTGCTCCTGATTGGCTGATGCTGGGTAATGTAGCCAATCAGGATGGCGGATGCTGCCCAGACCCTATCAATAGCCCTGCTCTCTCCCTGCTCGGGGAAATCCCATGGCCCCCAAGCCAGTCAGGTTACTATGTCCAGAGAGGTAATACCGGTATACACACATACGCCCAGAGAGGTAATACCGGTATACACACACACGCCCAGAGAGGTAATACCGGTATACACATACACGCCCAGAGAGGTAATACCGGTATACACACACACACACCCAGAGAGGTAATACCGGTATACACACACACGCCCAGAGAGGTAATACCGGTATACACATACACGCCCAGAGAGGTAATACCGGTATACACACACACACCCAGAGAGGTAATACCGGTATACACATACACGTCCAGAGAGGTAATACCGGTATACACATACACGCCCAGAGAGGTAATACCGGTATACACATACACACCCAGAGAGGTAATACCAGTATACACATACACGCCCAGAGAGGTAATACCGGTATACACATACACGCCCAGAGAGGTAATACCGGTATACACATACACGCCCAGAGAGGTAATACCGGTATACACACACGCCCAGAGAGGTAATACCGGTATACACATACATGCCCAGAGAGGTAATACCGGTATACACATACATGCCCAGAGAGGTAATACCGGTATACACATACACACCCAGAGAGGTAATACCGGTATACACATACACACACCCAGAGAGGTAATACCAGTATACACATACACGCCCAGAGAGGTAATACCGGTATACACATACACGCCCAGAGAGGTAATACCGGTATACACATACACACACCCAGAGAGGTAATACCGGTATACACACACGCCCAGAGAGGTAATACCAGTATACACATACACGCCCAGAGAGGTAATACCGGTATACACATACACGCCCAGAGAGGTAATATCGGTATACACATACACACCCAGAGATGTAATACCGGTATACACATACATGCCCAGAGAGGTAATACCGGTATACACATACACGCCCAGAGAGGTAATACCGGTATACACGCCCAGAGAGGTAATACCGGTATACACATACACACCCAGAGAGGTAATACCGGTATACACATACACACCAAGAGAGGTAATACCAGTATACACATACACGCCCAGAGAGGTAATATCGGTATACACATACACGTCCAGAGAGGTAATACCGGTATATACATACACGCCCAGAGAGGTAATACCGGTATACACATACACACGCCCAGAGAGGTAATACCGGTATACACAGACACGCCCAGAGAGGTAATACCGGTATACACATACACGCCCGGAGAGGTAATACCGGTATACACATACACGCCCAGAGAGGTAATACCGGTATACACATACACCCCCAGAGAGGTAATACCGGTATACACATACACGCCCGGAGAGGTAATACCGGTATACACATACACGCCCAGAGAGGTAATACCGGTATACACATACACGCCCAGAGAGGTAATACCTGTATACACATACACGCCCAGAGAGGTAATACCGGTATACACATACACACCCAGTGAGGTAATACCGGTATACACATACACACCCAGAGAGGTAATACCGGTATACACATACACGCCCAGAGAGGTAATACCGGTATACACATACACGTCCAGAGAGGTAATACCGGTATACACATACACCCAGAGAGGTAATACTGGTATACACATACACACCCAGAGAGGTAATACCGGTATACACATACACGCCCAGAGAGGTAATACCGGTATACACATACACGCCCAGAGAGGTAATACCAGTATACACATACACGCCCAGAAGGGTAATACCGGTATACACATACACGCCCAGAGAGGTAATACCGGTATACACACACGCACACACCCAGAGAGGTAATACCGGTATACACATACACGCCCAGAGAGGTAATACCGGTATACACACACACACACACACGCCCAGAGAGGTAATACCGGTATACACATACACACCCAGAGAGGTAATACCGGTATACACATACACCCAGAGAGGTAATACCGGTATACACACACACCCCCAGAGAGATAATACCGGTATACACACACGCACACACACGCCCAGAGAGGTAATACCGGTATACACATACACCCCCAGAGAGGTAATACCGGTATACACATACACGTCCAGAGAGGTAATACCGGTATACACACACACGCCCAGAGAGATAATACCGGTATACACACACGCACACACCCAGAGAGGTAATACCGGTATACACATACACGCCCAGAGAGATAATACCGGTATACACATACACGTCCAGAGAGGTAATACCGGTATACACACACACGCCCAGAGAGATAATACCGGTATACACATACACGCCCAGAGAGGTAATACCGGTATACACATACACCCCCAGAGAGGTAATACCGGTATACACATACACGTCCAGAGAGGTAATACCGGTATACACATACACGCCCAGAGAGGTAATACCGATATACACATACACGCCCAGAGAGGTAATACCGGTATACACATACACGCCCAGAGAGGTAATACCGGTATACACATACACGCCCAGAGAGGTAATACCGGTATACACATACACGCCCAGAGAGGTAATACCGGTATACACATACACACCCAGAGAGGTAATACAGGTATACACATACACACCCAGTGAGGTAATACCGGTATACTCATACACGCCCAGAGAGGTAATACCGGTATACACATACACACCCAGAGAGGTAATACCGGTATACACATACACGCCAAGAGAGGTAATACCGGTATACACATACACGCCCAGAGAGGTAATACCGGTATACACATACACGCCCAGAGAGGTAATACCGGTATACACATACACACCCAGAGAGGTAATACCGGTATACACATACACACCAAGAGAGGTAATACCAGTATACACATACACGCCCAGAGAGGTAATATCGGTATACACATACACGTCCAGAGAGGTAATACCGGTATATACATACACGCCCAGAGAGGTAATACCGGTATACACATACACACGCCCAGAGAGGTAATACCGGTATACACAGACACGCCCAGAGAGGTAATACCGGTATACACATACACGCCCGGAGAGGTAATACCGGTATACACATACACGCCCAGAGAGGTAATACCGGTATACACATACACCCCCAGAGAGGTAATACCGGTATACACATACACGCCCGGAGAGGTAATACCGGTATACACATACACGCCCAGAGAGGTAATACCGGTATACACATACACGCCCAGAGAGGTAATACCTGTATACACATACACGCCCAGAGAGGTAATACCGGTATACACATACACACCCAGTGAGGTAATACCGGTATACACATACACACCCAGAGAGGTAATACCGGTATACACATACACGCCCAGAGAGGTAATACCGGTATACACATACACGTCCAGAGAGGTAATACCGGTATACACATACACCCAGAGAGGTAATACTGGTATACACATACACACCCAGAGAGGTAATACCGGTATACACATACACGCCCAGAGAGGTAATACCGGTATACACATACACGCCCAGAGAGGTAATACCGGTATACACATACACACCCAGAGAGGTAATACCCGTATACACATACACGCCCAGAGAGGTAATACCGGTATACACATACACGCCCAGAGATGTAATACCGGTATACACACGCACGCCCAGAAGGGTAATACCGGTATACTGTACACACACGCCCAGAGATGTAATACCAGTATACACATACACGCCCAGAGAGGTAATACCGGTATACACACACGCACACACCCAGAGAGGTAATACCGGTATACACATACACGCCCAGAGAGGTAATACCGGTATACACACACACACACACACGCCCAGAGAGGTAATACCGGTATACACATACACACCCAGAGAGGTAATACCGGTATACACATACACCCAGAGAGGTAATACCGGTATACACACACACCCCCAGAGAGATAATACCGGTATACACACACGCACACACACGCCCAGAGAGGTAATACCGGTATACACATACACCCCCAGAGAGGTAATACCGGTATACACATACACGTCCAGAGAGGTAATACCGGTATACACACACACGCCCAGAGAGATAATACCGGTATACACACACGCACACACCCAGAGAGGTAATACCGGTATACACATACACGCCCAGAGAGATAATACCGGTATACACATACACGTCCAGAGAGGTAATACCGGTATACACACACACGCCCAGAGAGATAATACCGGTATACACATACACGCCCAGAGAGGTAATACCGGTATACACATACACCCCCAGAGAGGTAATACCGGTATACACATACACGTCCAGAGAGGTAATACCGGTATACACATACACGCCCAGAGAGGTAATACCGATATACACATACACGCCCAGAGAGGTAATACCCGTATACACATACACGCCCAGAGAGGTAATACCGATATACACATACACGCCCAGAGAGGTAATACCGGTATACACATACACGCCCAGAGAGGTAATACCGGTATACACATACACGCCCAGAGAGGTAATACCCGTATACACATACACGCCCAGAGAGGTAATACCCGTATACACATACACGCCCAGAGAGGTAATACCCGTATACACATACACACCCAGAGAGGTAATACCGGTATACACATACACGCCCAGAGAGGTAATACCCGTATACACATACACGCCCAGAGAGGTAATACCGATATACACATACACCCCCAGAGAGGTAATACCGGTATACACATACATGCCCAGAGAGGTAATACCGGTATACACATACATGTCCCAGAGAGGTAATACCGGTATACACATGCACACCCAGAGAGGTAATACCGGTATACACATACACGCCCAGAGAGGTAATACCCGTATACACATACACACCCAGAGAGGTAATACCGGTATACACATACACGCCCAGAGAGGTAATACCGGTATACACATACACGCCCAGAGAGGTAATACCGGTATACACATACACCCAGAGAGGTAATACCGGTATACTCATACACGCCCAGAGACGTAATACCGGTATACACATACACGCCCAGAGAGGTAATACCGGTATACACATACACGCCCAGAGAGGTAATACCGGTATACACATACACGCCCAGAGAGGTAATACCGGAATACACATACACGCCCAGAGAGGTAATACCGGTATACACATACACACCCAGAGAGGTAATACCGGTATACACATACACACCCAGAGAGGTAATACCGGTATACACATACACACCCAGAGAGGTAATACCGGTATACACATACACACCCAGAGAGGTAATACCCGTATACACATACACGCCCAGAGAGGTAATACCGGTATACACATACACGCCCAGAGATGTAATACCGGTATACACATACATGCCCAGAGAGGTAATACCGGTATACACATACACGCCCAGAGATGTAATACCGGTATACACACGCACGCCCAGAAGGGTAATACCGGTATACTGTACACACCCAGAGATGTAATACCAGTATACACATACACGCCCAGAGAGGTAATACCAGTATACACATACACACCCAGAGAGGTAATACCGGTATACACATACACACCCAGAGAGGTAATACCGGTATACACATACACACCCAGAGAGGTAATACCGGTATACTGTACACACACGCCCAGAGATGTAATACCAGTATACACATACACGCCCAGAGAGGTAATACCAGTATACACACACACACACACACGCCCAGAGATGTAATACCAGTATACACATGCACGCCCAGAGAGGTAATACCGGTATACACATACACGCCCAGAGAGGTAATACCAGTATACACATACACGCCCAGAGAGGTAATACCGGTATACACATGCACTCCCAGAGAGGTAATACCGGTATACACATACACGCCCAGAGAGGTAATACCGGTATACACATACACGCCCAGAGAGGTAATACCGGTATACACATACACGCCCAGAGAGGTAATACCGGTATACACATACACGCCCAGAGAGGTAATACCCGTATACACATACACACCCAGAGAGGTAATACCGGTATACACATACACACCCAGAGAGGTAATACCGGTATACACATACACACCCAGAGAGGTAATACCCGTATACACATACACGCCCAGAGAGGTAATACCGGTATACACATACACGCCCAGAGATGTAATACCGGTATACACACGCACGCCCAGAAGGGTAATACCGGTATACTGTACACACACGCCCAGAGATGTAATACCAGTATACACATACACGCCCAGAGAGGTAATACCAGTATACACATACACACCCAGAGAGGTAATACCGGTATACACATACACACCCAGAGAGGTAATACCGGTATACACATACACACCCAGAGAGGTAATACCGGTATACTGTACACACACGCCCAGAGATGTAATACCAGTATACACATACACGCCCAGAGAGGTAATACCAGTATACACATACACGCCCAGAGAGGTAATACCAGTATACACATACACGCCCAGAGAGGTAATACCGGTATACACATGCACTCCCAGAGAGGTAATACCGGTATACACATACACGCCCAGAGAGGTAATACCGGTATACACATACACGCCCAGAGAGGTAATACCGGTATACACATACACGCCCAGAGAGGTAATACCCGTATACACATACACACCCAGAGAGGTAATACCGGTATACACATACACACCCAGAGAGGTAATACCGGTATACACATACACACCCAGAGAGGTAATACCGGTATACTGTACACACACGCCCAGAGATGTAATACCAGTATACACATACACGCCCAGAGAGGTAATACCAGTATACACATACACTCCCAGAGAGGTAATACCGGTATACACATACACGCCCAGAGAGGTAATACCGGTATACACATACACGCCCAGAGAGGTAATACCGGTATACACATACACGCCCAGAGAGGTAATACCCGTATACACATACACTCCCAGAGAGGTAATACCGGTATACACATACACGCCCAGAGAGGTAATACCGGTATACACATACACGCCCAGAGAGGTAATACCGGTATACACATACACGCCCAGAGAGGTAATACCGGTATACACATACACACCCAGAGAGGTAATACCCGTATACACATACACGCCCAGAGAGGTAATACCAGTATACACATACACTCCCAGAGAGGTAATACCGGTATACACATACACGCCCAGAGAGGTAATACCGGTATACACATACACGCCCAGAGAGGTAATACCGGTATACACATACACACCCAGAGATGTAATACCGGTATACACATACACGCACACACACACCCAGAGAGGTAATACCGGTATACACACACACACACACACACACCCAGAGAGGTAATACCGGTATACACATACACGCCCAGAGAGGTAATACCGGTATACACATACACGCCCAGAGAGGTAAAACCGTTATACACATACACGCCCAGAGAGGTAATACCGGTATACACATACATGCCCAGAGAGGTAATACCGGTATACACATACACGCCCAGAGAGGTAATACCGGTATACACATACACACACACACCCAGAGAGGTAATACCGGTATACACATACACGCCCAGAGAGATAATACCGGTATACACACACACCCAGAGAGGTAATACCGGTATACACATACACTCCCAAAGAGGTAATACCGGTATACACATACACGCCCAGAGAGATAATACCGGTATACACATACATGCCCAGAGAGGTAATACCGGTATACACATACACGCCCAGAGAGGTAATACCGGTATACACATACACGCCCAGAGAGATAATACCGGTATACACACACACACACCCAGAGAGGTAATACCGGTATACACATACACTCCCAAAGAGGTAATACCGGTATACACATACACGCCCAGAGAGATAATACCGGTATACACATACATGCCCAGAGAGGTAATACCGGTATACACACACACACACCCAGAGAGGTAATACCGGTATACACATACACACCCAGAGAGGTAATACCGATATACACATACACACCCAGAGAGGTAATACCGGTATACACATGCACACCCAGAGAGGTAATACCGGTATACACATACACGCCCAGAGAGGTAATACCCGTATACACATACACGCCCAGAGAGGTAATACCCGTATACACATACACGCCCAGAGAGGTAATACCGGTATACACATACACGCCCAGAGAGGTAATACCGGTATACACACACACGCCCAGAGAGGTAATACCGGTATACACACACACCCAGAGAGGTAATACCGGTATACACATACACGCCCAGAGAGGTAATACCGGTATACACACACACCCAGAGAGGTAATACCGGTATACACATACACGCCCAGAGAGGTAATACCGGTATACACATACACTCCCAGAGAGGTAATACCGGTATACACATACACGCCCAGAGAGATAATACCGGTATACACATACACGCCCAGAGAGGTAATACCGGTATACACATACACTCCCAGAGAGGTAATACCGGTATACACATACACGCCCAGAGAGATAATACCGGTATACACATACATGCCCAGAGAGGTAATATCGGTATACACACACACACACCCAGAGAGGTAATACCGGTATACACATACACTCCGAGAGAGGTAATACCGGTATACACATACACGCCCAGAGAGATAATACCGGTATACACATACATGCCCAGAGAGGTAATACCGGTATACACACACACATACCTAGAGAGGTAATACCGGTATACACATACACACCCAGAGAGGTAATACCGATATACACATACACACCCAGAGAGGTAATACCGGTATACACATGCACACCCAGAGAGGTAATACCGGTATACACATACACGCCCAGAGAGGTAATACCGGTATACACATACACTCCCAGAGAGGTAATACCGGTATACACATACACGCCCAGAGAGGTAATACCAGTACACACATACACGTCCAGAGAGGTAATACCGGTATACACATAAACACCCAGAGAGGTAATACCGGTATACACATACACCCCCAGAGAGGTAATACCGGTATACACATACACGCCCAGAGAGGTAATACCAGTATACACATACACGCCCAGAGAGTTAATACCGGTATACACACACAGACCCAGAGAGGTAATACCGGTATACACATACACGCCCAGAGAGGTAATACCGGTATACACATACACACCCAGAGAGGTAATACCGGTATACACACACACACACACACCCAGAGAGGTAATACCGGTATACACATACACACCCAGAGAGGTAATACCGGTATACACACGCACGCCCAGAGAGGTAATACCCGTATACACATACACGCACAAAGAGGTAATACCGGAATACACATACACACCCAGAGAGGTAATACCGGTATACACATACACGCCCAGAGAGGTAATACCCGTATACACATACACGCCCAGAGAGGTAATACCCGTATACACATACATGCCCAGAGAGGTAATACCGGTATACACATACACGTCCAGAGAGGTAATACCTGTATACACATACACGCCCAGAGAGGTAATACCGGTATACACATACACACCCAGAGAGGTAATACCGGTATACACATACACGTCCAGAGAGGTAATACCAGTATACACATACACGTCTAGAGAGGTAATACCGGTATACACATACACACCCAGAGAGGTAATACAGGTATACACATACACGCCCAGAGAGGTAATACCGGTATACACACACACGCCCAGAGAGGTAATACCGGTATACACACACACCCAGAGAGGTAATACCGGTATACACATACACGCCCAGACAGGTAATACCGGTATACACACACACCCAGAGAGGTAATACCAGTATACACACACACGCCCAGAGACGTAATACCGGTATACACATACACGCCCAGAGAGGTAATACCAGTATACACATACACGCCCAGAGAGGTAATACCGGTACACACATACACGCCCAGAGAGGTAATACCGGTATACACATACACACCCAGAGAGGTAATACCGGTATACACATACACACCCAGAGAGGTAATACCGTTATACACATACACACCCAGAGAGATAATACCCGTATACACATACACGCCCATAGAGGTAATACCGGTATACACATACATGTCCCAGAGAGGTAATACCGGTATACACATACATGCCCAGAGAGGTAATACCGGTATACACATACACGCCCATAGAGGTAATACCGGTATACACATACACGCCCAGAGAGGTAATACCGGTATACACATACACGCCCAGAGAGGTAATACCGGTATACACACACACGCCCAGAGAGGTAATACCGGTATACACATACACGCCCAGAGAGGTAATACCGGTATACACATACACATCCAGAGAGATAATACCGGTATACACATACACGCCCAGAGAGGTAATACCCGTATACACATACACGCCCAGAGAGGTAATACCGGTATACACACACACACACACACACCCAGAGAGGTAATACCAGTATACACACACACACCCAGAGAGGTAATACCGGTATACACATACACGCCCAGAGAGGTAATACCGGTATACACATACACGCCCAGAGAGGTAATACCGGTATACACATACACGCCCAGAGAGGTAATACCGGTATACACATACACGCCCAGAGAGGTAATACTGGTATACACATACACTCCCAGAGAGGTAATACCGGTATACACACACACGCCCAGAGGGGTAATACCGGTATACACATACACTCCCAGAGAGGTAATACCGGTATACACATACACTCCCAGAGAGGTAATACCGGTATACTGTACACATAAACACCCAGAGAGGTAATACCAGTATACACATACACGCCCAGAGAGGTAATACCAGTATACACATACATGTCCAATATTATCTCTCATTTTTTACTGGACAGTGTCCAAATACAGGACAGTCTGGTTTAATACTGGAGACCTGGCAACCCTATTTGATATTCCAATGGACACTGCCTATAGGATTTACCTGGCACAGTGTCCATAATAAGTATATGGGGTTACACCTGTGACAGATCGAGAGCCAATTGTATCCACTGTATTATATTGAAAAACGATATAGAATTTGGATATACATACTATAGGTTACCTATCATTTAGAACAAGGGTCTCAAACTCAGTACCCAAGATCCACCAACAGGCCAAGTGTTATGGATATCTTCAACTGAGCCACTGATTGAGCCAACTGTGCTGAAGAAGGGATATCCAAAAAAGCTGGCCTGTTGGTGGCCCTTGGGGACTGAGTTTGAGACCCCTGATTTAGAATGTATCAGTTTCCCATACTTTACTTGGGGTATTTCCCTAGTACTTACCAACAGAGAGAATTGTAGTACACTTAGTTATCATCGCAGTTAGTTTCTGGAGTCTTAACATTGAGATACTATGGGTGAATAGCTGGCACCGAGTGCCTATCACTGGGACGCCTTCCTGGCTTAGTTTGTGAGGTTTAATTCCCCTCCGTTCCCCGCACCCCCTTTTTTACTTTCTGTTCCCATACCCATTCCCTTCCAAATGCTTCCAATACAATTTGAGGTTGCAGGAGATAAGTATGAAGGGATTGATTTTGCCAGTGGCCATAGGGATGGTCACACCTTGCAGCTGAAGGGGAGCTGTTAAACCTGTAAATATCTCAAGCCTGTGTTAGCAAACAGAGCCATTCATTCCAGAGTTGGCCTCCATATTTATGACGGCCTGAAAAGAGGGCTCCATGGCAGGAAATCCTTTTCACATTCCACAGGCTCGTCCTGTTCCTCCTCCCACGTCTTTTGAAGAGGCAGCTTCAAAGACGAGGCAGGAGGGGGGAGGAATGCACCTGAGGGGGGAGAGACCTTTTTATGTGTGCCTCTTGCTATGTAATGTAGGGGTGAGAGGTATCCTCCCCTAAGGGGATGCTGGAGGATATTTAGGCTGCACCGGGGGGAGCGGAAGGAGGAGCGCGTTTTATAGTTCCTAACGTATTCTTAAAAGAATAAAAAGAAGAGAGATGCTGGGTTTTTATTGCCTCCGGCACGGTGGGCTGGTCGTGTGTTTGAGTTATACCTTTGCAGTTTTGGTTTCACTGTTTGTCCCTAAAGCAGCGTTTCCTATACAGGTCCTAGGGGGGTTGACATAAAGGGAAGGGGGGCTCAGAATGATAGGGATGCACACAATCGGAGATACAGCAAGTATCAAAGACTATTAGATTGTAAGCTCTTTGGGGCAGGGACGAGAGTGAGAAAGCTTTGCTTTGTAAAGCACACAACTTCGTAACCTAACTCCGATCTCACGGTGGGGGGGGGAGGAGGATTCATTCGTTTTTAACACAGTTGCATATTTCTGCATTTATCATGCATGTTTCATTCTATAATAATAATAATAATAGTAATAATACAAATTTTAAAAAAATCTTTCACCTTTAGTTTAATAGGTGTAGCCCTTTTTGTGAACGCCTGCAATAAGGAACTACTGTGGTGCATGTACCTGTGTCCTCAGGAGCTCTGAGCCTCCGCTATTTGGGAGCCTGGGGTCATACCTTTATTAATCGCGGTGCAGCGCCTCCACTTGCCCAGGATCCCCACGATAGAGATTATACCCTGAGCAAGAACATCACAACAGCATTATGCAACAGCAACCTTTTATATATCATGCATAAAGAACAAATGATCTGCAGAATAAACATATAACATTACACACACACACCGTGGCTCGGCCACACCTTATTAGGGATAATGTCCTGTACATAGGTGGCTCTGCCACTCTCCCTAGGAGTATGTCTTATAACCAGTATAGGTATGGTACCATAGGATTTGCACAGTTGGCCCAATTAGTTAGTGGGAGGCGGGATCAGCGCCTGGTGACCGGTGTAGGTGCACTTATAAACAATGATACCTTCCGGTCACTGCGATGACCATCACACTCCACGCAGGGTCCTAGCGTTGCTCCAGCCTTTCGCCGTCACTCCTTGCTGCAGCGCCGTTTGTATCCAATCCAAGATGGCGGCCGCAGCTCCGCAGCCAAATCACACTAATGGGAAATGTCCCTACCAACTAAGGCCGTCCTTATAAAACAGCACCCTACGATGACAGGGGAATACTCCTCGGGCCGGGGGGATACCTTTCACCTAAGCGGACGGGTCACTGACCCTCCGCTCGCGCACACGAGGTTCCGCCAACCTCCTCCTTCACCTCCCTCTCTGCTCAGCGTGACCTCTCCCCCACGCTTCCCTTTCCTGTCCCCGTCATCCTAGCCTTCTGATTGGTTCTTCACATCAGGTGACTGCCCAGGAGCTCATGGGAATTGTAGTTTCTCCACTGAGCCTCTCTGCCTAATCTGCACAGACACACAGCTCAGCTATTGCATCACACTGCCTGTCTCTCTGCTAGGGCACACTGCAACACTGTTGCAACACTCCACAAGCTTCTCACTGAACAGAGGCAGCACACACTGAACACACATGAGGTTCCTACTACATCCTTATATTCTCCCCCTTGCAGAATCCAACGTCCTCGCTTGGGCTACACCTACATAACTATACACAGAATGTTATATAATAAAAATGCAGTTCAATTATATAACTTAGCACATTCGCATTGACTTTATACGATATTGCACAATTCTGTGAGCATCACAATCACAGATTGGATTTTGCTCCGAGACCACTGCTGAGCCTCATAATGGGGTGCCCCAAATTGATCATAAGCCATCCTCATTGGAGGTTGACTAGCTCTTTGGCTTCTGCGAATTTGCTCTTCAGCTACCTCCTCTGGAGAGTAGCAATTCCCATTTGGCAGTTCCACCTCTGCCCTTGAGGGGCTTGATAAGTCTGCAAAGTCTCTTTGTGGCACAAAGCACGGGCTCTGCGGGTCTAGTGGCTGGCTCACGGGAGTCAGCGTATCTGTCGTTGGACCAAGGGGCTCTTTACCCGTAGCTCCTTCGGGAGATGCCCCCGCGGCCGGAAGGCCCCTTTGAGAGGTTCCCTCCATAGGATTCTCAGAGGTGGCATTTATTACAGTCTCTAGGCCATCCTCTGTACTTTCAGTTTCTCCATCAATTGAAACAGTGGGTACCTCCAATTCGTTGTCCCCTACTTGAGGTATGGGGAGTAGGTGATTCCTATGCCACACCTTTACCCGGCCATCGGAGTCCTTGATGCGGTATACCGGGAGGCCAGGCATCTGTGATTCTACCTCATACACCCCATCTCTCCACCGATCAGCCAGTTTGTGCTTTCCGGGAATGCCTAAATTACGAAGGAGAACAGCATCCCCCGGGCGAATCTCCTTATGTCGCACCTTGTGGTCATAGCGCCTTTTGTTACCCGCATTTAATTGTGCCGCCGCCTTTTCAGCCAATTTATAGGCCTGCTGCAGGCTGTCCTGTAACCTCTGTACATAACGGAAATGCGTTCTGTTGGATACCCCATCGGTAGATATCCGCAGTCGCACATCCACAGGTAGTCGGGCTTCTCTCCCAAACATTAAGAAGTACGGAGTATACCCTGTAGACTCGTGTCGAGTACAGTTATAGGCATGCACCAACGTCTCCACATGCCTGCTCCACTCCGTCTTCTGAGAGCCTTTTAATGTCCCCAGCATGTCCAGCAGTGTTCGGTTGAACCGTTCGGGCATAGCATCCCCTTCTGGGTGGTACGGGGTAGTCCGTGACTTAGCTATGTTTAACAACTTCAACAGTTCCCTAATGAGAGTACTCTCGAAATCCCTGCCTTGATCAGAGTGGAGTCGGTTCGGTAATCCATAATGAATGAAGTATTTCTCCCACAATACTCTAGCCACTGTTACCGCCCGTTGATCTTTGGTAGGGAACGCTTGGGCGTACCTTGTATAGTGGTCTGTAATCACTAGTACGTTACCGATGCCCCGGGTGTCTGGCTCGATACACAAGAAATCCATGCACACCAAATCCATAGGACCAGAGCTTTTCAGATGGGCCATGGGAGCCGCCCGTGTGGGGAGTGTTTTCCTCTGTATACAGCGGGTACACCTTCGGCAATGCATTTCCACTGATTCTCTCATTTTTGGCCAATAGAACCGGTCCCGAAGTAACCCGAATGTCTTGTCAATGCCCAGATGGCCATGATCATCGTGAAGGGCCCGAAGGACCATATTTCTCAGACTTTCAGGCAAGAATAGTTGTCGCCGATCGGGATGATTGTGGTATGGAATGACCCGGTACAATAGGCAATTGTCCAGTTCGAACTTCCCGAACTCATTCAACAATAGCTTCACCAGTTCTCTGGGGGCTTGCTTAAGAATAGAAGGGTTCTCTTGCTGCAGAGCTTGGCGAGCTAGTTCCACCACTGGATCTTGGATCTGGTGTTGCACCAATTCTTTCCAGGAAATGATTTTATCTTCGGTAATGTTCATTCCTTCCCGACCTCGGTAGGCCCGGGGAATGGCTCGGGATTGACACCCTAATGAATCAGCTACTCTTAGCTCTGAGAACGCCACCTGATCGTTGACCACTGCTGCTAGCGAACATAGAGCACGTATGCCAGGCCCCGGAATTTCCTCCCATACTTCCTCATCCATGGTGGGTTGAAGCCCCGGCCTCCGTGACAGAGCATCGGCCCCTATGTTAGTGGGCCCTGGTTTATATTTAAGGTTGAACCGATAGTTGGCCAGTGCCGCCAACCACCGGTGACCTGTCGCATCTAATTTGGCGGACGTGTTGATGTAAGTCATTGGGTTATTATCTGTCCTGACTTCAAATTGTACCCCATACAAGTAATCATGTAGCTTATCCACTACAGCCCATTTGAGGGCTAGAAACTCCAGCTTGTGGACAGGATAGTTCTGTTCGCTTGGAGTTAAGCTTCGACTCGCATACGCCACTGGGCGGAGCCCTGTGTCATGTTTCTGGTGCAACACTGCTCCCAGGCCACTGAAGCTGGCATCCACGTGTAGAACGTATTCTCGGTCGGGGTCGGCATAGGCCAGCACTGGGGCCTGCGTTAGGCTGGCTTTCAATTTCAAGAACGCTTGCTCACAAGCAGAGGTCCATTTCTCTCCAAATGGCGTTTGTGCTGTGGTGATTTTCCTGCCGGTGTCCTCAGGACAGATTTTTAAGAGATTATTCAGGAGTTTAGCTTTGCTGGAGTAGCCCTCCACGAATCGCCGGTAGTAGCCGCAGAACCCCAGGAAGGATCGAAGTTCTTGAACGTTGTTAGGCCGGGGCCAATTCACCACTGCCTCTATCTTCCCTGGGTCGGTGGATATACCTTCAGCTGATACAATGTGACCCACGTATGTCACGGACGTGCGGCAGAATTTGCACTTATCCAGGGACAGTTTCAACCCCTCCTTTTGAAGTCGATCCAACACCTTCATCAGCCGCTCCTCATGCTCCTCTAGCGTCTTTCCGAACACTATAATGTCGTCCAGGTACACCAAGCATTCTTGCGGGTTCAGGTCCCCCAGGGTCTTTTCCATTAGCCTCTGAAAGGTGGCAGGAGCCCCGCATATCCCTTGCGGCATGCGGGTGAACTGGTAGAACCCTAGCGGACAGATGAAGGCCGTTCTCTCCTGATCTTCCAGATCCATGGGTACTTGATAATACCCCGACCTCAAATCTAGTACACTGAACCATTTACTTCCCGTCAGGGCGTTCAAGAGGTCCTCGATGCGTGGGAGGGTATACTGATCAGGCACCGTACGGCTGTTCAAGGTCCTATAGTCCACGCAGAGACGTACGGTCCCATTCTTTTTGCGAACCACTACGATGGGTGAGGCATAGGGACTGCGTGATCCTTGAACGATACCAGCTTCCTCCATTTCGGCTAGTAATCTCCTCACCTCTTCCACGTCTCGGAGTGCTAGGCGGCGAGAACGTTCCCGGAACGGGGCATGGTCGCTCAGTCGAATGGTATGGCGGGCGCTGCGACTGCACCCTACATCCATATCACTAATGGAGAATACCCCCCGTCGTTCTTCCAGTTTGGTCTGCAGTCTTCCTTTCCAGCCCTCCGTCAAGGGTGAATCTCCAAAGTCGAATGCCAACCTTGGGGTCACGGCATGAGTGGTGACCACCGGGCGCTCACCTACACTATTCTCCACCGGGGTTACTGGACAGATGCGACCCAATGGTTGCCGCCGATCAATGCACATGGTGTAGGGAGAAAGGTTCCGTACGTACACCTGGGTTCGAGCCGGAATTTTTCCCGACCACTTCTTTATCGAGGCCAATACTTCGTAGCCGAGTCGCTGGTCCTCGCGGATCGAGCTTTCCAGGGAGAACAGTTGATCCTCCGGACGTCTGGCCGGATAACGACAGGCGGCGATCATCATTCTTCCTTCCCCGGGCAGGATCTCGGTTAGCCCCCGCTCTTGACTATACAGCATCCCATGTTCCTCTTCGGTCGCAATCTTACCGCAAACCTCTTGCAACACCGGGCAAGCAGCTAGAGCCAGCAATGGTGATTCACCCGTTTCCTGTAGATACTTGCGGAGCACATCCTGTACGATGTCTGTGTTGGTCCCCATGATTATCGGGGCGCTGGGATGATCCTGGGGTTCTGGACATACTAAGGCCTCCACCTCCATGGGGTGATGCTTGCCTGTGTTCAACTGGGGAATGTCCAGATGTACCTTCACCACACCGTCAATAGGGTAGTCTTCATGGCTCAACCCTCTCAACCGCAAGGAGTCAGCAGATAGCAGCGGCAGCCGGTGCAAGTGTTGATCGTAGAAGGGCCGATACACGATGGTCACCTGGGACCCAGTATCCATCAGCGCTGAGGCGTAGATGCCTTCAATCACCACCTTGACGATGGCCGCTGGCCCTATTCGACTACTCGGCGAGGACGAGGCCACTGCTTCGTCGGTCTGCGGAGTACACAGCATAGACTTGGCCGGTCGGGACCCCGTTTTCTGTAGGGAGGGGCAATGCGCACGAATGTGCCCCATTTTTCTGCAAGCATAGCACTGGAGATGACTGCGGTAGGAGTTATCTCGGAAGGTCGGCGATGCTCGCCCCGACGCGGGGCGTTCCCTGGCGGCTGCAGGCGCTTCCAGGTCCTCCTTCTTCGGGTTCGCATTCCCGGGCGCCTCAGTATTAGCATCCGACGTCCTGGTGTCTTTAGCCGCAACCACCGCCTTCTTTCCCGGGGTCAGCTCACGCCCCAGTAGCACAGTCTCATGGGCCTGAACCCGATCCATCAAGTCGTCGAACGCCAGTGCTTGCCCCGGCGTGAGACAGCTGCTGACGCGTATAGACACCGGGTGCAAGGGGAGGAGTCCCCTCAGTAGCTGGGTGGTGCGTAGGCCGTCGGCATCCGTCTTCTGCACCACCCCCTTCCTCACCAGGGTCCACAGGTCCAGATGCAACCGTCGAAGGAAGTCAGACACCATCTCTCCTTCTTTCTGGGCCAGAGCGCGGAACCTTGCCATTAGCGCAAAAACATCCACAGGAACCCCATACACTTTGGTCAGGCAGTGGATGATGCCAGCCGCGTCAGCATCCGGGTGGTCATCCCGATAGCAGTGCACCATGTGGGATGCTGGGGCCCTCAGGCATTCAATTATGCGCTGCCTCCGGACGGCATCTGTGCATGACCATTCGGGTAGTACCTGTTCCGTGTGGTCTAGCCATTCCTCGAACCCGACTTCTCCCAGGGAAATGGGTTTGTCCCCAGAAAACGCCTTCAGTTTTCGGTATTGGAGGGACAGTGTAGTGTGATGAATGGCTTCTGCTAGCGCAGGGATGGAGGCGTTATCCGGCAGGCTACTCCCAGCATGTGAATAGGCATCTAGCCTTGACAGGCTGGTTCTGCTCAGCGCGGGCCTAAAGGCCGAGGGAGTGAACGAAGTGCCTAGGCCCATTGCGGCGGGCCACCGGGGGTTCAAACTGTTCTCAGGGGTGCGTTCAGAACTGGTTGTGACGGTACCTAACGAGCCGGGGTATCCCCTCTGGGGTGTGGCCGCAGCCAGTGGTTCGGTGGAATCCACCTGTACTATCGGACAGTGGATGCCGGGAGCCTCGGGCAGAAGTAATACTAAGGGCAGGGCTTTAGGGCATATGTCCTGGTCAGTGACAAATAGTATTTTGCGCCAGTCCTGTTCCCGGTCGTAATAGTGATCTTGCACTCGGGCAGTGTCCATGAGCGGGAGTTTCCTGACAAGATCGGTCACAGTGCCCAGGCAGAGGGTAGCGGGCACGTGTCCCAGGCCGAAGGCACGTGTCAGGGGAATTTCATGCCGTTGGGCCCACTTGCGCACCTCAGGCTGCGAGGGCACAAACATGGCGGGAAAAAAATTGGTTGCACAGTAAAAAAAAATATAGGGCACCCCAGGTCTGATATCTCAGCAGCGCCTCCAAATGTAGCCCTTTTTGTGAACGCCTGCAATAAGGAACTACTGTGGTGCATGTACCTGTGTCCTCAGGAGCTCTGAGCCTCCGCTATTTGGGAGCCTGGGGTCATACCTTTATTAATCGCGGTGCAGCGCCTCCACTTGCCCAGGATCCCCATGATAGAGATTATACCCTGAGCAAGAACATCACAACAGCATTATGCAACAGCAACCTTTTATATATCATGCATAAAGAACAAATGATCTGCAGAATAAACATATAACATTACACACACACACCGTGGCTCGGCCACACCTTATTAGGGATAATGTCCTGTACATAGGTGGCTCTGCCACTCTCCCTAGGAGTATGTCTTATAACCAGTATAGGTATGGTACCATAGGATTTGCACAGTTGGCCCAATTAGTTAGTGGGAGGCGGGATCAGCGCCTGGTGACCGGTGTAGGTGCACTTATAAACAATGATACCTTCCGGTCACTGCGATGACCATCACACTCCACGCAGGGTCCTAGCGTTGCTCCAGCCTTTCGCCGTCACTCCTTGCTGCAGCGCCGTCTGTATCCAATCCAAGATGGCGGCCGCAGCTCCGCAGCCAAATCACACTAATGGGAAATGTCCCTACCAACTAAGGCCGTCCTTATAAAACAGCACCCTACGATGACAGGGGAATACTCCTCGGGCCGGGGGGATACCTTTCACCTAAGCGGACGGGTCACTGACCCTCCGCTCGCGCACACGAGGTTCCGCCAACCTCCTCCTTCACCTCCCTCTCTGCTCAGCGTGACCTCTCCCCCACGCTTCCCTTTCCTGTCCCCGTCATCCTAGCCTTCTGATTGGTTCTTCACATCAGGTGACTGCCCAGGACCTCATGGGAATTGTAGTTTCTCCACTGAGCCTCTCTGCCTAATCTGCACAGACACACAGCTCAGCTATTGCATCACACTGCCTGTCTCACTCTGCTAGGGCACACTGCAACACTGTTGCAACACTCCACAAGCTTCTCACTGAACAGAGGCAGCACACACTGAACACACATGAGGTTCCTACTACATCCTTACATAGGTTTGGTCAGTGTTTTTCAACCAGGGTTCCTAGGAACCCCAGGGTTCCCCGGGCACCCCTAAAGGGTTCCCTGCAATTTTCTGGTAATTTGAAAATTGTGTCAAATGCAGAATTTACAATGCATCTGGTCTCAGACGCGCTATTAGAGAGGGTTGGGGTTCCTTACAATGCATCTGATCTCAGACGTGTTATTAGAGAGGGTTGGGGTTCCTTACAATGCATCTGCTCTCAGACGTGCTATTAGAGAGGGTTGGGGTTCCTTACAATGCATCTGATCTCAGACACGCTATTAGAGAGGGTTGGGGTTCCTTACAATGCATCTGGTCTCAGACGCACTATTATAGAGGGTTGGGGTTCCTTACAATGCATCTGATCTTAGACGTCCTATCAGAGAGGGTTGGGGGTTCCTTAGCATTTCACTTAGTTCACCTTACCCCCAAAAAAGGTTGGAAACCCCTGTGTTAGGTACTAGTGTGGCACAGTATATGAGGACAAAGCACGGCTAGTATAATGGACACTTTCTCCCTCTCCCACAGACCTCGCTACTCTCGCTGTCAGCACTACATAGAAAATGGGAAACCCAAAGGCATAATGGTTTATTTTGGGGGGCACGAGGCTTGGTGACCCCTTTCTGTACAGCAGCATCTTGTGGGTGTCCCTACAGCACACTGAAAGCAGAGGAGTAGCCACCTGGACCACATCTACCTGCGCATGACCTACTTGCAGTTTGTACAGTAAGTAGGATTCTTCTAGAACCCGGAAGCAGGACAAGTGGATGTCTTAGTTTTGTACTTTTATTGTCCTTAGATTTTTGTTGTTTTTTTAATAAATAATTCTGTTATTTTAGTAATCCTTAGTGCTTGCTCGATCACTCTATTTGTTTTTGTTAGTCTTTTTATCTTGATAACTATTAAGGTTATTTTCTTTAATAATATTACACTACAGGCATACCCCGCTTTAAGGACACTCACTTTAAGTACACTCGCGAGTAAGTACATATCTCACTCAATAGGCAAACGGCAGCTCACGCATGCGCCTGTCAGCACGTCTTGAACAGCAATACCAGCTCCCTACCTGTACCGAAGCTGTGCGCAAGCGGGGAGACTATAGAGCCTGTTACACATGCGTTATTTACATCAGGTATGCACGTATATGACGATTGCAGTACAGTACATGCATCGATAAGTGGGAAAAGGGAGTGCTTCACTTTAAGTACATTTTCGCTTTACATACATGCTCCGGTCCCATTGCGTACGTTAATGCGGGGTATGCCTGGTGTTACATAGTTACATACATGCTCCGGTCCCATTGCGTACGTTAATGCGGGGTATGCCTGTGTTACATAGTTACATACATGCTCCGGTCCCATTGCGTACGTTAATGCGGGGTATGCCTGTGTTACATAGTTACATACATGCTCCGGTCCCATTGCGTACGTTAATGCGGGGTATGCCTGTGTTACATAGTTACATACATGCTCCGGTCCCATTGCGTACGTTAATGCGGGGTGTGCCTGTGTTACATAGTTACATACATGCTCCGGTCCCATTGCGTACGTTAATGCGGGGTATGCCTGTGTTACATAGTTACATACATGCTCCGGTCCCATTGCGTACGTTAATGCGGGGTGTGCCTGTGTTACATAGTTACATACATGCTCCGGTCCCATTGCGTACGTTAATGCGGGGTGTGCCTGTGTTACATAGTTACATACATGCTCCGGTCCCATTGCGTACGTTAATGCGGGGTATGCCTGGTGTTACATAGTTACATACATGCTCCGGTCCCATTGCGTACGTTAATGCGGGGTGTGCCTGTGTTACATAGTTACATACATGCTCCGGTCCCATTGCGTACGTTAATGCGGGGTGTGCCTGTGTTACATAGTTACATACATGCTCCGGTCCCATTGCGTACGTTAATGCGGGGTGTGCCTGTGTTACATAGTTACATACATGCTCCGGTCCCATTGCGTACGTTAATGCGGGGTGTGCCTGTGTTACATAGTTACATACATGCTCCGGTCCCATTGCGTACGTTAATGCGGGGTGTGCCTGTGTTACATAGTTACATACATGCTCCGGTCCCATTGCGTACGTTAATGCGGGGTATGCCTGTATGTCGTTTTGTTTATTTCTTTTCATGTGCTGAGCCACGACTGGATCCTCATTCCGCAACCTTGGAACATTTTGGGGGACGTATTTTCAGCGTATTATCACTAGCACACGGTTGTATTTTACTGCATATTTTGCTTTGTATTTAGCATTTGATACTTATATTGTTGTTTATATTCACTCATTGTAGAGATAGGAGCGCCCATTTTTTTTTTTTCCCGGTAGGTAAAGTAACAACATCATTAGGGAAATAGTGACGCTGAAAAAGCTCACTGGTTAATTACTAATACAGTAATAGTGCGACTTTTTTTTCTCCAACAATCTGGAAACTTTCTATTCATGTAATTCGAAATTGTCACTACGAGTGAAATAATGCGGATATTTTTTAGTTATTTAGTTAAATGTAAAAAAAATGTTTTATTTTCTTTCTTCCTTTCAGCGTTTTAGCTGTTACGTGAAATCTCGAATAACGGCCTAGAGTGCCTGCCGTGTGGTTTGCCTACCCCACCATACAAACTTAGACGACGCCGTTTTTTGTGGAAGTAAAAATGGTCACAGCTTTATTGTTTAACAATACTATCAAATAACTGTCAGCCATAAACGTAGTCCTTTGTCGTCCCTATTCTCGGTATCTTCCGGCGGGAGGAGCCCTCCTTCCGCCGCCCTATTCTACCGTCAACCGGGAGACACACTCTCCGCCGTGATGGACACTCTCGCCCCTTACTCACGGCCCCGTCATCCGTTCACCCCAGGTCCCCCTTTTCATGGCTGCCTGGGCCTACCCGCATAGGATAGAGCCCAGCTACCTAAGATTGGTGCCAGGGGTACAGCGACCGACCGACCGCCTGCGTCGGCGCCTCCAGCCCGCACGATCTTCTCCGGGGGACCGTGACCTGGCGGCCCATCCGCATCGGGTGGAGCCCCATTTCGGGTATTTACGGTGTCCCTACGATGACTGGCCTGACAGTTCCGCCAACGCTGTAACGATGGATCTGCTAACAGATTCATAAGAAATGGTTATACATAACATAACATTCTTCAAGGGACGGGTGGGTGGGAAAAATAGGATTAATGGAAGCTCCTTACCCGCGACGGGTTTAAATAGATCGCCCTCCTCCCCCCCCCCTCCCCTTGCAGCGCACGCAACTCCACGCCGCCTCGTGGTGCGGGAGAGGGGAGGAGGCGGCCAAACCCTGCAAACACTGGAGGGCCCGGCGGCCATTATGAGGGCGCCGGGTCCATTTTGGAACCTCTGCCCTTCTTTAACGGGGTTTTCCCAAAGATATCGCAAACAATAAACTATTTTTTTTTTAATTAAAAGCCTCGGTGAGTTGCTGTCAAGATCTGAGAGGAGAAATAAGTGAGATTCGGGTGGCTGGGGACATCAAAGTGACATTTCAAAGGAGAACTGGGTGTTCCGGTAGCCGGCGCTAGCAGAAAATTATAGAGAAGTCCTTGGATTTGGGGGTCATTTATCAATGTCTCCCGGAGGCAAAAAATAACCCCCACGGTACATTTATCACACTACCACAGGTGTGGCCAACCCCAGGCCGTCAACAGCCCAGGTATTAGGAATATCCCTGCTTCAGCACAGTTGTCTCAATTAGTTGGTCAGTCAAAGACTGCGCCACTGATTGAGCCACCTGTGCTGAAGCAGGGATATCCTTTAAACCTAACCTTGAGGACTGGGGTTGGCCACACCTGTTCTATCAAATCCTATTGCTTTCAACAGGAGATAATGTAATCTGGAACAGAAACCTGACCGGGAGAGTCATTTCAAACTTATAGTAATACTCTTTCTATCAGACTGTATATAAAATAATCTCATGTAGCGCTGACACTGTACACCGTGCTGTGTATTACACCGTGCTGTGTATTACACCACGCTGTGCATAGAAGTGTCAAGACATCTGGGCCTATGCAGTAAGATCACCCTTGATTTTTCTTTTTTGTGCTTCAACATTTACAGTATATGCTAAAAAGTGGTACAATCCTTCAGGAAATGTGTATGAGGCGTGCGTATGAGTGCATATGCATGAGTGCGTATGCATGAGTGCGTATGAGGCACATGAGGGCGTATAAGTGTGTATGAGTGTGTATGAGACACATGAGAGCGTATAAGTGTGTATGAGGGCGTTTGACACACATGAGTGCGTATGAGTGCGTATGAGTGCGTATGAGTGCGTATGAGGCACATGAGTGCGTATGAGGCGTATGAGTGCGTATGAGTGCGTATGAGGCACATGAGTGCGTATGAGGCACATGAGTGCGTATGAGGCACATGAGTGCGTATGAGGCACATGAGTGCGTATGAGGCACATGAGTGCGTATGAGTGCGTATGAGGCACATGAGTGCGTATGAGTGCGTATGACACACATGAGTGCGTATGAGGCACATGAGGGCGTATAAGTGTGTATGAGTGTGTATGAGACACATGAGAGCGTATAAGTGTGTATGAGGGCGTTTGACACACATGAGTGCGTATGAGTGCGTATGAGGCACATGAGTGCGTATGAGGCACATGAGTGCGTATGAGGCACATGAGTGCGTATGAGGCACATGAGTGCGTATGAGTGCGTATGAGGCACATGAGTGCGTATGAGGCACATGAGTGCGTATGAGGCACATGAGTGCGTATGAGGCACATGAGTGCGTATGAGTGCGTATGAGTGCGTATGAGTGCGTATGACACACATCAGTGCGTATGAGTGCGTATGAGTGCGTATGACACACATGAGTGCGTATGAGTGCGTATGAGTGCGTATGACACACATCAGTGCGTATGAGTGCGTATGAGTGCGTATGACACACATGAGTGCGTATGAGTGCGTATGAATACTGCTAACCTAGCCACACGGTTAGTTATTTTGAAAAATTATTTTTACACGTTCCATCATGTTGAATACATGATGGAGACAATTTAGAATACAAGTGTGTATTTTTTGTTATTTACAACTTGCCTAACCCCTTAGGCACATACATGTCACACGCCGCATACATGTCACACGCCGCATACATGTCACACGCCGCATACATGTCACGCGCCGCATACATGTCATGCGCCGCATACATGTCACGCACCGCATACATGTCACGCGCCCCTTCACTAGAGATCAGCGAATCTTTTGGCTGGATTTGGATCGGTCTTGGATCGGGCGGTTCCTCTGCCGATATCCGCGAATCAGTCTCAAAAAGGGCGATTCGTCTTTCTGGATTCTTTTGTTATCACTGCCAATGCAATCCGCGGATTCCGCAAACTGTCGCAGGATTCTAAGGGTTGAATCCTCTTAAACCCTCCATTGCACTGCAAAAGTCTGCGGATGTTACTCTCACATCCTCCAACGGTTTGCAGGATCCGCAGATCGGATTCTTAACAATCCGCGCGGGTTGTATCCAACGGATGAATCCGCACGGATTGAAACTGGCGCCGGATGTTACACGGCGGAACGGATTTTTGAGGGGGAAAGCTCAGGAAATTCCCGGGAAACGGATTTGGACAGTTTCTCCCACCCCTACTCAACACTGCCAGTACCTGCGGAGGAGCTGCAGCTCTTCCTTCAGTCCGTGCATACGAGCCGCTGGAATAAAGCGCAGTGTTGGTGACGTCCCAGAGCCGAACGCACCTCTCGAGCGCAGACCGGGAAATAGAAGAAAGAAGATATACAGGGATATAACAAATAAGTATACATGGGAAGGACGCTGATCCAGGGAGTAATCAGGAAGGAATGTATTTTCCCCCTTATGAGATATCATTAGATATGTCACTGGGGTTTGTGTTGGCCTTCCTCTGGATCAATATACTGTAAGTATAGATATTGGATAAAGTATCTGTCGTATAAATTTAGCATAGGTTGGACATGATGGACGTACGTCTTTTTTTAACCTCATCTACTACAGTATATAACTACGACACACACTGACACACTGACACACTGACACACTGACACACTGACACACTGACACACTGACACAGTCTTTTTTCAACATCGTCTACTATGTAACTATGTAACTATGTAACTATGTAAGACGGACACCTCGGGGCGGCTTCAGTGGGCACTTCCCATGAAGTGTGACAGCTGTTTTACTCTGGAAACCCTGTGGGTTTGGGAGCACTTGCTTTAATCTGTCGTTATCATTAAACTGCGTCACGTTCTGGGCGTGGCGTGCGCTTTCTCTGCTCTTTTTCCCCACGTCTAACCTTGACGCGGTCGTAGCTTAACATGTTTTGACCAAAGGATTGAACTAAATGACCCGAACTTATAAGAAGAAGAAAAACATCCAGCAATGAAGCAAATCCTTTGTCGTACTGAGTGTATGTTGGGGCTTTTTGGTTTACTGCTTATGGTAACCGTCCAGTTAAAATAATACCTTTTGTTAACTTATATAATGGACAATCGGTGCTGCATCAAATTGATTTTAGGCTAACACATAGGAACTCCATTCTGCACAAACAATATAAACAGAATATTTAGTTTTTTTTAATTTAAATATCTATATATTTTTTACTCTTAAGGCGCACATTGAAAAAAAATAAGGTTAGTACATAAGCGCAATTACAATTTAAATTGCTGTGAATCACTTTTACTCCAAATATACCATTGGCAACACATAGTGCATAATCCCCACGGTGTTCCTGCCCCGAATAGCCTACAATATAATTTTTGGTGTCTGAGGCACAGGTGGTGACAGGGCCACTGTCACAAAGACAGATGATACGGGGATTCACACCAGGTCCACACACTCCAACAGCTATGTTCTCACAATGAAGGCCCACCTTCACCTGGCCTCCCTTTGCTGCAATGTATTTAGAAGCAGGTGTAGTAAGACTCGCTGTCACCGGCACTGCGGTTGAAGAAGCAAAAGTTTGCGGCGCCCGGGGCAGTGTCTGTCGCCCAAATGGGACCCACGCAGCCTTCGGCCTGGATTATGGTAAACGCATGCGCGGACGCGCGCCAATGAGAAATACCTGTCTCCCTATGACAGCGTATCTAGTGCAGACGTGGCGCGCGCACGGCAGAGAGCGTTGGCGCGGCAGCTGTGTGGAAAGAAAGACGTGTGTCTTTTCCAGCGGGTGCCGTGCCACGTGACACTGCGAGCCAATCACGGTGAGGCCTACACTCGTGACATCATGGCCACGCCTCCCAGTTGCGCGCGTCATCGCTTTGCCTATATGCACAAAACGTGCGCACCACGTGCACGCCCAACGTCATGTGCTTGCTATAATACAGACCTTGATCCTCTGGTGCTGCGATCACCGTGGTCGCCTAACCGTGGCACCGAAGACAGGGACCTATTCCCATAACTGCGAGATGTGTTAATCCGTGTGTAAAGAGCCCTTCCTGATCGCACTGGCGGGCTTTGCTATCCTGTAAACCCTTGTCCTGGAACAGGATTATCTTATTCCTGTGTCATTTGCAGCTCACAGACCGTTGCTGTCTCCTTAGTTCAGCTGCCTGTAATTCCCTCTGTCCCAGCAGCTAGCTGCATGTGAGAAGGCTACATTGTTTCATTATTTCCTTCCACAGCCCTAGTTAGTGAGTTGCTATAGCAACCTCAGCCTCTCTCCTAGAATGGGCTATTCTATTTCCCCCCCTGTCCCTGCTGACAGTTAGTTCAGTCCCATACTTTTCCTGTGTGACACTCAGTACTTCCTTTCCACCCAGGACACTGAGTGAGTGAGTGAGTACCTGCCTGCTATTAGCCCCAGCAAGGCCTTTCTGTGTTAACACTGTCTTACCTTGATACACAGCACTTCAGATAGAGAAGCACTCTCTACCCATATTACATCTGCAAGTACCTTTCTTCCTATGATTTTCCTTCAATAAAACTAAGAAAGACAAAAGGACTTGTTGTGCTTTGGAAGAGGGAAGGCATGAGTTAAGCTAACTGGAGCTATTCATACATTACATGTGACCCTGGTTCCAGGATAGCCCTTCTTGCATGTCAAAGCCACGCCGAAAAAGCTTTTTTGCGTCCCTGTTTAACTCTTTGCTCAGACAATCCGTTCGGTTTCTCCAAAAAGCTTCCGACTCGCATTTTTTTTATAACAACTGGAATTCTCATAGCTACGTTATAAATACCGCTTCTAAAAACTCGAGGTGCCATGGAACAGAAATACCCATTTCTGCCTTCTCTGTTTCACCCCCCCCCCCTTTCCTTTGCAGTTCTGCCAGCTAGCTGTATTTGGATGTTACTTTCCTTGCAGTTTCACTCCCAGTGCAGATGGAATGGATACATTATGTTGCATTTTTTCCTTCCAGTCTGTCACACCCCTGGTTGCCCTGGCAACATCTCCAGTCCTCCTAGTTAATGGGCTTTCCCATTCCCCCATGTCCCTGCTGACAGTTAGTTTGGCCTGACCCCTATCCCTGTGTCACAAGCAGTACCCACTGTCTTTTACTTCCTGACATTGGCAGAGTGAGTACATTTATGTTACATCCCTATGGCAAGGCCAATTCTTTTCACCTGCCCTTAATTACAAAGCATGCACAGAGATACACCTTTCCCACACAAGCATCTTATCCACAAGTGCCTGTTTTTATTGCTGCTTTCCTAAATAAAGTGAAGAAAATATACAGGACTTGTTGTGCTTTGGAAAGGGGGCTGAGTTGAAGCTAGCTGGGATCATTCATACCCTAGACATGACCCTGGATCCAGAATACGAGGTACAAGCAATTATTAAGTGTCCGGGAGATTACAATGGCGCCCAGTGCAGTCTAAAGGTTACACTGCTGGTGATGAAGAAAAACATTATTTTTAACACAGACAAAGATTAAAGGAAGCACGGATTCACTGTGCACAAATCTGATTGGGGGACCAAGGGTGGAGCTGTGGATGTCGCTTAACCCCCACAGTGCCACCCCAGCGGCCCTTATGACATACACGGATGTCATTGGCCTCTGCTCATTTTTAGGGGGCCCCCTCACCATCACATCCAGCCCAAAGAGAGGTCACGTTATCAGAAAGTGCCAGTGGGTTCGTGGTCCCGAGGGTGGCCCTTTTGCACTGCAGGGTTAAATCGGCAAGCTCTGCAATTTTAACTGTAACACTGTTTCTCTCCCCCCCCCCCCCCTCTGGGTGATACACTGCATTACTCTGTTTGTGTGGTGCTGAGGCATACCTGTTAGTTCCAGAAGAGCTGAGTGGCCGCGATGGTAAGGGGCAACAGGACAGGCTTTTGGTCTCTTGCATGAGCTTCGGTTCTTGGTACAGCGCCTCCAGCTTCAGTGGGCTCAGGAAGTACCCGAGACAAACCCCTCCTGAAGTACTTCCATACCCCACGCGCACTGACTCTTATCACAGCAGGGGTATAGAAGATCAGGGATTCTTTATTTGCATCACTGCATTAGATGTCGTACAGCGTCTTATAGGATCTTAGAGGATTCCAGGCCTCGAGATGATGCTGACTCCTGAGTCTGGAGCTTTAGATCTACCAGGCCTAGGTTAGCTATGAGGCGGCCTGGCCTTCCTCACGCCCAGCAGGGAGGAGGGGCTCTTGCTTCCACTCCTTAAGCAACGGCCCCAGTGCGCAGCGCGCACCTGCGAGGCTGGCGGTGCGTGCAGCCGAATTCCGCGGTCTGCAGAGAGCTGCAGGGGGAAAGGCAGGGGGGGGGGCGTGACAGGGGCGCAGCCATGACGTCACCCGGCAGGTTCGCCCTCATTGGCTGAACCGCCGGGGGCGTGGCCTAGCGCTCCATCGCTAGTTCCCCACACAATTTTCTTGCAGGCTGGAAAAACTCACCGCGAAGCGGGCCTGGCCCCATTGAATGGTGGCTCTTGTCCCTGCAGCATCCGCCACAGCAGGCGCTGCAGTAGCCAGCGGGGACGTGGCCTTAGGAAGGAGAGGAACAGACTGACTCAATTTGGTTCCTCCCCTTCTGAAACTCCAGGAAGGGGCGGGCTCAAGGTTTGTACCTATAACGGATAGGCTATAATCAAACCATGAGTCCCCACCACACGTCTGTCAATCAGAAGGGGGCCGGGAGGAGGTGACAAACCCTCAGGATTAACCCATTATTGCCTGCAGCTAGCAGGGTTTACATAACAGGGAGGGGAACGAAAGGCAGAATAGACTTACCCTGTTACATAACTATTCCTCCGGAGCTGAACTGCGCCATTTTTAGCTCCCCGGATCCCAAGATACTTACTGGTTTAGTTACTAGTGTTCTTCCTGAACCTTAAAAAGATGGCCGCCGCTATCATCCAATAGGAAGCTACAACCTCAGACTTGATGACGTTGCGGCTTCCCATTGGAACACAAGATTCGGCAGCCATTTTGATTTCCCTAAAGCTAGAGAAAACACCGGTAAGTATATTCGGATCTGGGGGTTCACTAAAGGGAAAAATAGTGCGGTCCCTTTCCAGGGGACCCGACGATTTTAATTCTGTAAAAAAAATTAAATCCCCAAATGTGGCGGTTTATTTACTTTAGTTTTGGCCTGGTTTTGCAGTGATAGACTTATAATATGGATGTAGTATTGAGTATTTTTGTCTTTTGATGTATCACATTCTGCGTCTCTGCCCCAGCATGCACCTTGGGGAGAGTCAGTAGGAGGAGTTGGGAGGAGTTACATGATGCACAGATTATAATGAGATGTATCACATTCTGCGTCTCTGCCCCAGCTTGCACCTCGGGGAGAGTCAGTAGGAGGAGTTGGGGGGAGTTACATGATGCACAGATTATAATGAGATGTATCACATTCTGCATCTCTGCCCCAGCTTGCACCTCGGGGAGAGTCAGTAGGAGGAGTTGGGGAGGCGTTACATGGTGCACAGATTATAATGAGATGTATCACATTCTGCGTCTCTGCCACAGCCTGCACCTCGGGGAGAGTCAGTAGGAGGAGTTGGGGAGCAGTTACATGGTGCACAGATTATAATGAGATGTATCACATTCTGTGTCTCTGCCCCAGATTGCACCTTGGGGAGAGACAGTAGGAGGAGTTGGGGAGGAGTTACATGGTGCACAGATTATAATGCGATGTATCACATTCTGCGTCTCTGTCCAAGATTGCACCTTGGGGCGAGTCAGTAGGAGGCGTTGGGGGGAGTTACACGGTGCACAGATTATAATGAGATGTATCACATTCTGCGTCTCTGCCCCAGCTTGCACATTGGGGAGATTCAGTAAGAGGAGTTGGGAGGAGTTACATGATGCACAGATTATAATGAGATGTATCACATCCTGCGTCTCTGTCCCAGCTTGCACCTTGGGGAGAGTCAGTAGGAGGAGTTGGGGAGCAGTTACATGGGGCACAGATTATAATGAGATGTATCACATTCTGTATCTCTGCCCCAGATTGTACCTTGGGGGGAGTCAGTAGGAGGAGTTGGGGAGGAGTTACATGGTGCACAGATTATAATGAGATGTATCACATTCTGCGTCTCTGCCCCATCATGCACCTTGGGGGGAGTCAGTAGGAGGAGTTGGGGGGGGGAGTTACATGGTGCACAGATTATAATGAGATGTATCACATTCTGCGTCTCTGTCCCAGCTTGCACCTTGGGGAGAGTCAGTAGGAGGAGTTGGGGGGAGTTACATGATGCACAGATTATAATGAGATGTATCACATTCTGCGTCTCTGCCCCAGCTTGCACCTTGGGGAGAGTCAGTAGGAGGAGTTGGGGAGGAGGTACATGGTGCACAGATTATAATGAGATGTATCACATTCTGCGTCTCTGCCACAGCCTGCACCTTGGGGAGAGACAGTAGGAGGAGTTGGGGAGGAGTTACATGGTGCACAGATTATAATGCGATGTATCACATTCTGCGTCTCTGTCCAAGCTTGCACCTTGGGGTGAGTCAGTAGGAGGAGTTGGGGGGAGTTACACGGTGCACAGATTATAATGAGATGTATCACATTCTGCGTCTCTGCCCCAGCTTGCACATTGGGGAGAGTCAGTAAGAGGAGTTGGGAGGAGTTACATGATGCACAGATTATAATGAGATGTATCACATCCTGCGTCTCTGTCCCAGCCTGCACCTCGGGGAGAGTCAGTAGGAGGAGTTGGGGAGCAGTTACATGGGGCACAGATTATAATGAGATGTATCACATTCTGTGTCTCTGCCCCAGCTTGCACCTTGGGGGGAGTCAGTAGGAGGAGTTGGGGAGGAGTTACATGGTGCACAGATTATAATGAGATGTATCACATTCTGCGTCTCTGCCCCATCATGCACCTTGGGGGGAGTCAGTAGGAGGAGTTGGGGGGGAGTTACATGGTGCACAGATTATAATGAGATGTATCACATTCTGCGTCTCTGTCCCAGCTTGCACCTTGGTGAGAGTCAGTAGGAGGAGTTGGGGATGAGTTACATGGTGCACAGATTATAATGAGATGTATCACATTCTGCGTCTCTGCCCCAGCATGCACCTTGGGGAGAGTCAGTAGGAGGAGTTGGGGGGGAGTTACATGGTGCACAGATTATAATGAAATGTATCACATTCTGTGTCTCTGCCCCAGCTTGCACCTTGGGGAGAGTCAGTAGGAGGAGTTGGGGGGGAGTTACATGGTGCACAGATTATAATGAGATGTATCACATTCTGTGTCTCTGCTGCAGCTTGCACCTTGGGGAGAGTCAGTAGGAGGAGTTGGGGGGAGTTACATGGTGCACAGATTATAATGAGATGTATCACATTCTGCGTCTCTGCCCCAGCTTGCACCTTGGGGAGAGTCAGTAGGAGGAGTTGGGGGGGAGTTACATGGTGCACAGATTATAATGAGATGTATCACATTCTGCGTCTCTGCCCCAGCTTGCACCTTGGGGAGAGTCAGTAGGAGGAGTTGGGGAGCAGTTACATGGGGCACAGATTATAATGAGATGTACAGTATCACATTCTGCGTCTCTGCCCCAGCTTGCACATTGAGGAGTCAGTAGGAGGAGTTTGGGAGGAGTTACATGGGGCACAGATTATAATGAGATGTATCACATTCTGCGTCTCTGCCCCAGCTTGCACCTTGGGGAGAGTCAGTAGGAGGAGTTGGGGGGGAGTTACATGGTGCACAGATTATAATGAGATGTATCACATTCTGCGTCTCTACCCAGCTTGCACCTTGGGGAGAGTCAGGAGGAGTTGGGGAGGAGTTACATGGTGCACAGATTATAATGAGATGTATCACATTCTGTGTCTCTGCCCCAGCTTGCACCTTGGGGAGAGTCAGTAGGAGGAGATGGGGGGAGTTACATGGTGCACAGATTATATTGAGATGTATCGCATTCTGCGTCTCTGCCCCAACTTGCACCTTGGGGAGAGTCAGTAGGAGGAGTTGGGGGGAGTTACATGGTGCACAGATTGTAATGAGATGTATCACATTCTGCGTCTCTGTCCCAGCATGCACCTTGGGGAGAGTCAGTAGGAGGAGTTGGAGGGGAGTTACATGGTGCGCAGAATATAATGAGATGTATCACATTCTGCGTCTCTGTCCCAGCTTGCACCTCGGGGAGAGTCAGTAGGAGGAGTTGGGGGAGGAGTTACACGGTGCACAGATTATAATGAGATGTATCACATTCTGCACCTCTGCCCCAGCTTGCACCTCGGGGAGAGTCAGTAGGAGGAGTTGGGGGGGAGTTACATGGTGCACAGATTATAATGAGATGTATCACATTCTGCGTCTCTGCCCCAGCTTGCACCTTGGGGAGAGTCAGTAGGAGGAGTTACACGATGCACAGATTATAATGAGATGTATCGCATTCTGCGTCTCTGTTCCAGTTTGCACCTTGGGGAGAGTCTGTAGGAGGAGTTGGGGAGGAGTCACATGGTGCACAGATTATAATGAGATGTATCACATTCTGTGTCTCTGCCCCAGATTGTACCTTGGGGAGTGTCAGTAGGAGGAGTTGGGGAGGAGTTACATGGTGCACAGATTATAATGAGATGTATCACATTCTGCGTCTCTGCCCCAGTTTGCACCTCGGGGAGAGTCAGTAGGCGGAGTTGGGGACGAGTTACATGGGGCACAGATTATAATGAGATGTATCACATCCTGCGTCTCTGCCCCAGCATGCACCTTGGGGAGAGTCAGTAGGAGGAGTTGGGGGGAGTTACTGGACATACAGATTATAATGAGATGTATCAAGCTCTGTGTATCTGTGCGTCACTATTTTATCTCTTATTTGGGCCATTACAAATTCACCAGCTCAGACCGATTTACGGCTCAATCTGACACTTTGCGTCACATATTAAAAACCCTCTGATGCACCTTTATGTTTTCTGATGTAAATAAATGGGATTTTTTACCTTCTTAAATTTGGAACAATTTTGCATTAGTGACATTTCGGGATCAAAAAATAGAACATTTCTTTTATCAGTGAGAAGCACGGGGCACTCGTCTCAGAGCCACTGGCTCTGAGACACTATCTGCTGGATCCAGCTCCCTCTTCCGACTGGCGTGGTCCCCTGATCGCGCCAAATGTACTGTATCTCTTGCCAGCCCGAGAACCCTGCAGCCCTATTGGCTCTTGCTGTGCATGTGGTAGGCAGCCCCTGAGGCTGCTGGGTCTTGTAATTCCCCCTGCGGAGCTTGAGTGTTATGGCCGCCGCTTGTATTATGCCTCCTATGCATGCGCAAGGTGTAACAAGATGGCTGCCGCGCTAGTGAAACCCATTGCGCATGCGCGGCTCCTTACAAGATGGCGACGCCCTCTCCGGAACACAGGTGATGACATCTTGGGCCATATGTATTAAGTAGGGTTATGCCACAAGATTCCTGATGCCGGAAGATTCCTTTAAGGGCTCATTCACTTGTATGGGCAGTACTGTGTCTTCTAGCCGTGGAAGGCATCTTCTAGTAGAGCCCTGCCTAGTAAATATGGGCCTTTGCCTAATCTCTGCAGGGCTCACCCGGGACAGAAACAAGGTCGGCGAATACAGGCAGTCCTCATTTTACAACGCTTCGTTTTACAACGAATGGCTTATCCAACGCTATGTAATGCATACCTATGTTCATTTTTACACTGCCAAAATGGCTTATCCAACGCTCTTACGACGCTTTGAAAGTTGTTTGTGTATATTTATATATTATGTTATATTATATATATATATATATATATATAATACAGTATATACACTATATAATTTGTGTGTGTGCTGCATATCTTATTGCCTGCGTAAAATATTTAGTGTATTTTAGTGTTAAAAATGCCTTCAGGAACGGAACCTTTCATTTAAACAGTGTTCCTATGGGAAAACGTGTTTCGCTTTACGACGTTTCGCTATCCGACGCCATTTTGAGTAACGCATCGTGTCGGATAACCGAGGACTGCCTGTACAGACGTTTCCCTTTGTAATTCCGACCCCCTGAGTGGGTAGGTGAGTAGCGGGTCGGTGCTGACTGACAGAGCGGGGAGGGGGGGGGGGGGATTTCCCTCCCAGCCACGGATCTGGAATCGCCCAAGCTGTGTAGTTTAGTTCTGTCGGGGCTTGTTGGAAGGAATGCTTTTGTTTTGCTAATTGCTGTAATATTTTTGAGGGGACAAGTCTCTGCTGTCTCTAAGCAATTGATAGCAAAACAAAATGGCAAAAGAAACAATAATACATATATTTTAACCCCTTCAGTTCCCATTGTTGGCCCCTTCCAGCGCCGAAAGGGTTAAAAGAAGCAATCCCACTTCGCAACACAGTGAAGTGGAAGCGCTCAGTAATGTAACGTGCTGTTTCATAAATGAACATATTTGCCGCCAGTAGGGCGTGTGCAAAGGCGGCGTGTGTATACAACGTATGTGTTAGGGAGGGGTGTAATGAGGCTATATTAGTAACTGGATAGCCAAAGGAAGGAGCATTGCAGTCAAAGAAAAGACGGACACCAGCACGGGTGTTCAAAAATAGAGAAAGATATTCAATATAACTAACACATTGGAGTAAGAGCACAGTCAAATATACTTAAATGATCATACAATGTATAAACATATTATATATCTATGTAGCCAGGTCACCTTATCGCTACTATTCTGCCCTTGGGCTGGCAATAAACCCTGGTACAATCAGGTTGCCAGTAGTTAATATGGGGTTTTCCTCCTCCGAGGAGCTGCATTTGAGTGACAGCGGGAGGCGGTGACATCAGGCCTGGGCATGACCAATCATGAGCCAGACCCGGTGCCCTCCTCCTGGCAGTACTTAAAGGCAGGACTGCCCTAAATTTGTAGGCTGTCCTTCCCCCCACTGAGGAAGGAGGTTGCACAGTGGAAAGGCGGAGATTGGGCCTTCTCCAGTCCTTTTCCCTCCCGGGGAGAGTGAGTGTGGACCATACCTCTGCCTCTGCTAGGGAGGTGGGAAAGAGCTAGGACGGCTGTGGGTGCCCTTGGCCTGTAGTGACGGTCCAGGGACCATCTTCAGTGAAATACTGAGAGCCTGTATCGGCCAGAGCCTGCCTTGTTCCTGTAACTGTACAGAAGAGTAATAAACCCGTTTCTGTTTGCATATACCTCCTGCCTGGTGCGTGACCTTACTAGGGGGAGAGGTAATAAGTTCTACCGTGGGAGATCACCTTCAGTTCCTGGAGCCTACGGCAGATGGAGGCGCTGCACTGCTAAAGAGATATGTAGGGTATGAACCCCAGAAGCCTGATCCTGTGTCCCCACTAACATGGGCGGACGACTCAGCCCTCCTGTTACCAGCAGGTATCATGCACCACACAACCAGTAATGGCCAACTCTCCCACCGGACCTGTTGGTGGCCCTTGAGGACTGGAGTTGGCCACCCCTGGTGTAGAGGATAATACAATTGCAAACAAACAAATCTGAGGCTATAATGAAAGATAATACCTAACCCAAAGTGGTTATGGCAGTAAATCAGGCTGACACCCAGTGAATGAGTCTCTACCGAGCTCGGAGTTCCTTATTAATGTCTCCCGAATGCAAATCTCCTGCATCATTTCTGCACCGGATTCATAAAAAAAATCCCTTCTAGTTCTATTTGGTGCAGATTTGATTACGCCGGCAGACTTTGATAAATGATCCCTGTTATGGTCCATTTACTTGAATGAGCTGTAGGCTGTCTTTTGGCACTGGAAGGTGTCATGTGGAACAACACTGCGTAGTCAACATTGGCTGAAGAGAGGCACGCCAGATTAGATCTCCGAAGACAGTCTGTCAGTGTTCTCCACACTCCTTCCCAGTCTCTCTATAAGCACTGTAGAGGGAGAGGGGTATTGGCCCGGTATTAAAGGGGTTGCACCCCATATGGCCACCCCATGACCTCACCAGGGAGGCAAGGGGTTAACTGGACTGCGGTCCAGGAATGTGGTTTTTACCTTGCTGCCACATGAAAATGTGTGTTCCCCTGTTCTAGTGTATTATCACCATGTAAGTGTCTGCACCACACACACACTAGCATCCATCTGGGAGGACAAGGGTTAATAGTTAGGAAGTGATTATAGCCCTTTGTTTAAGTTTCCCGCCGTTTCAGGCACCATTTTGCAGAGTCCCATAGGTCGCCATTGGAGCTCCATTCACTTCAATGGCAGATCTAGCGGTTTTGGACCTGTTTCCCTCGAAGACCAGCAGGTGGCGTCCGAGAGGAGGAGCGGTGGTTTCCCATTGTAAGTCAATGGGCCCATTGACTTCAATGGAGATTCCCCGACGGCGATCTCCAGGAATAGGTTGGCAGCCGTCCAAACCGCAAAACCGCAACAGCGGATACCTTGTCTGAAAAAGAGTTTGATCACTATTAGTCCAAGTTCAACGACAAGTGGCGTGGGAATCTTAGGTTCTAGGGCACCCAGGAATAAAATTCTTTTTGCCCCTAGTCCCAAGGCCCCCCCACACTTGACCACCACTGGGTCCAAGAATCCAGGACCCCCAGAAAGGGTCACGCTGGCCAAGCGGGTCGCGCCATAGGCTTCAATGGCGGCGAGAGGAGCAGCGCGAGAAAACGGCTAAGTCCAAAACCCTGAAAAGCATAAGCCCATATCTCCGGTTCTGGAGGGGCCAGAGGGCCGGGGTTTGGGGTGCCTGCAGTCACTGTTCCGGCATGACTGCAGGTCCATTCCTGACCCTCTCTGTCCAACCCGACGGAGTATGGACCACCGTAAAGGTCCGTGAGTTTTTCCCATAGACATCAATGGCGGCGATGCCCCGTTGTAAGTCTATGGCGGCGGTACCCATAGGCGCCAATGGCGGAATTTCCCAATTGAAAGTCTATGGCGGAGAAGCCCGTTGATTTCAATGGGAAAGAAGTTAAAAACTAAGATTTATTTTTACAGCGGAGATATTTGTAATAAAGAAATAAACAGTTTAACTTGTATTTGCATATCTCCGGTTCTGTGGGTCGCAGCGGGCTGAAACTTGGCCACTATGGTGAGTCAGTTCCGGCATGAAGAACTGGGTCCTTTCGACCCACTGGACCCAACAGAACCGGTTATTTTAATATGTCTGATATTAAAAACCATACTGTGTTTCAAAGCGGGGACAAAAGCCTGCGAAGATTCCTGCACACTGAGGAATGCAAATGGTCAGGGGGGCAACCTAATGTCTAAGAACCAGACCCCTGATCAAAGACTCAGCCTCTCTAACTGTTTACATGAGGGCGGAGAAGCATAGAGCTGGAGTGGTTTGTAGGTGCCATAACTCACACCTACAAACAAAAGAATATCCTGCCAGATACCCCATCTGGTAGACTGCCCAGCGCCCCTGACTTGGTGTGGGGCTACAGAAATGAGACCCCCAGGGTCCCAGTACGCATGTACCATCTAGCTGAGGGGCATGGGTTAACAATGTTCCCACGTTAGAGATTGGGTGCAGGTAATTGTTCTCCAATGGCCTGCACTCAATAGTAAAAATAGGGTTGAAAAGATATTTAAACTGATGTCAACCCTACAGTCTTGGTCTTCTTGTTACATCTTGATTGATACCCGATTGCTGGAGAATTGCTATTTGACTACTTCTTCATTCCAACCCCTAAGTAAGTGTTACCTTCTTGTCTGTTAATTGTACTATCTTGTTGTGTTCACCTATCTAGATGTAGCCAGGTTCCCCCCTGTCATGGCTGACCCCCTCCTCCCTTTCGGCAGACGCTGTGTGCGAGGGAGTGAGGGGGGGGCGCGCGCGCGAAGGAGCGATCCCTGGTAGCTAGGGACGCGAGCGGCGAGCAGGCCGGTTGCCGGGGACGCGATCGGGCCGTCGCTAAGGCCGCGATCGCGTTGCTACCGGCCCGGCGGCTCGGGAAGCAGGGCGCCGCCATGTTAGGGCTGTTGCGCATGCGCAGTGCCCGAACCCAGCGCGGGAGGATCAGATAGCTCGCGCATGCGCGAGATGAGCATGCCAGCCCCCAGGGTGCATAGGGGCAGAGACACCTGACGCCAGGGAGCCAATAGGGCTGAGGGATTTGCCTGGGAGAGATTGCTACATTTTCGCGGGGTTTTGCAGCCACGCAGGCAGTCAGGATCCGGACCAGATAGGGGTAGGAGGTGGATGCAGGGGTCAGTGACCCTCTGCATTAGGCCAGCAGCCCCCAAGGTCCCAGTTAGGTCCTGAGTCATCTAGTAGCTTGTGGAGCTTAGGGACAGGCCCTAGATAGGGACACTGCCCCATTTATTGGTTGAATAGACAGGGACACAGTGTTGAAGCCGTGCGGCCCTGTGAGGTGGGTTCTGGGCTCAGGACACCACCAAAGACCCTGCGACAAGGAGTGACATTGTTCGCGCTGGACATTCAACCCACGCGGTGTGGAGGACCACGTCGGATCGTGCGGATTTATATCGCGGTACCCGTGGCTGGAGCCCGGGCAGGTAACCTGCAACTCACGTGCACCAACCAGGCCTATCACCCAACATAGTGGCTGCGCAGTCACACATACACATGTACAGTGATATTTGATTTCGGGAGCACGAGACATTTGGGTGGGGGCCACTGGACACAGGGTGGGGTCACATTGTGGGTGGTTAGCGTCCGCCGTGACGCCTAGAGTGGATAGCGTCCGCCGTGACGCCTAGAGGTGATAGCGTCCGCCGTGACGCCTAAAGGTGGTAGCGTCCGCCGTGACGCCTAAAGGTGGTAGCGTCCGCCGTGACGCCTAAGTGTGGTTAGTGTCCGCCGTGACACCCAGTGTGGTTAGCGCCCGCCGTGGCGCATGATGAGGTTATGCTGTTATGATGTAATGATGTTACGTGATATGTGTGTTTCCATGCAGTAAAGCCAGTCCTGTTTTATATTCGGTAGTGTTGTGTGGTTGTTTCCTGTGAGGGCCTCCTCCCACTCCGTTGGGATCCCTCCCAGGTGGAGGCGTTGCACCTAGAGATGTATGATATGTATGTACCCCAGGTTCCCCAAGCGGAGGCTTAGGCTCCTGAGAGCCACACAGGTTGCACAGCAAGTAGTAGCGGCGGTATTCATAGGGAACACCCGTTACATTTGGAGGCGCTGCTGAGATATATGAGGACTGCTCCCCAGGACAGGACAGGTTTTTCAACGGGACAGGTTTTCAACGACAGAGGAGACCATGCAGCAGTTTCAAAAACTTTGTATGCAGCACAGAACAGCAGCCATAGACTCTGCCGTGAGGGAACCCCTCCTTGAAGCTCCCCCAGGGAGGGGGTTACCCTAATGAAGAAGACCTTGCTGTGGGACTATTCCTGGTGGCTATGCACCAGGGAGCGTACGTCTTTACATGCACTTCAAGGGGACAGAGGCTGCTCTATGATTGCATAGGGACCTTTGTGCACCCATCTACATTACCAAGAAGAAAATAGGGGCCGGTTCCTGAGGCTTCACCAGGGAGCTGGCTGCCTATTAATGGCACTGCAGCAGGGGCGACTGACCTGAGGCGTCCCCAGGGAAGTGTGGCCACCCTCCTGTACCCACAGCGGAGAGTGAGGGGGACAGGGAACTCTGGGGATTACGCCTATGACCCCTGTGCACCCCATCTAAGAAGAAAAGGGAGGCAGGTCCCTGAGGCTTCACCAGGGAGCTGGCGGTCCCTTAATGGCACTGCAGTTGGGGCGACTGACCTGAGGCGTCCCCAGGGAAGTGTGGCCACCCTTCTGCACCCCACGACGAAGAGAGAGGTAAGGGGGCAGGGACTACAAGAGAATGTCTGTAGGTCCCTGTGCACCCAGCAGTAAGAGTTACTGCCGTCCCTGTGCGAGGCGTTCCCTGATGCTACCCCAGGGTGCGTGATACTCAAAGATTACAGGGACAGAAATGTATTTGGGGCTCCTGAATGCAAACGGAGACCCCACTGTGCTGGACTATGTTCAATCTGGCGTTTCCTGCTCCTACAGGGATGTCATGTATTTTGTGCTCTCAAAATGGCGGCTCCAGCTCTTCTGGGGGCCGCATGGACTCTTTGTGCTCAAAATGGCGCTTCCCGCCTTACCAGGGAACCCATGTGCTGTTCTGCAAGGATTTCTGCATTTTGCAAGCTTGTGCTGCTCTTCAGCTTGCAAGAAAGTGCGGGAACTGTTCAAACCCCTCCCCCTTTGCTTGTTCTGGATTGGACTATCCTATCTACCAGGGGGAGGAGCTAAGTGTGTTCCACGGAGCAACAGGAAGTGAGGGGCCAGATGCACTTCCACTTCAAACACTGGTGGTTGTGTCTGCCAGGCTGCCTTGCTTGCTCCTCTATGAGAGACTGGGCCTGTGTGCTGAGAAGCCTGTCAGCAGCACAGAGGCTGATGACATCATTGAGGTCTCTACCATTACCTCCACCGTACCCGAGTATGCTGTGGAGCTGTCAGTTCCAGTAACTGTTGCTGGTGCCTTCCATCTGATCCACGCTGCCAGCGTGGGTGCTACACCACAGAGGTATCGGCCGATGCCTCCCACGTACCCGATGCGGCTGGGATCTGCCCTGCTACTCATGGCGGTGAGCTGCATATCCTGTCTACAGACCCCCGCTGGGATCAAGCCCCGAAAGCTGCGGAGCTGTATCTGCGGCGTCAGCAGGAGATGTGCCGGCCGGCACCACCCCTGATGACTGCATCGACTACCATTGCTACTCCACCACTGGGAGCTAACATGGCCGCTGAGTCGCCCGGCCGGGTGAGCTCCAGAGAGATCCAGGCCGCTCCGGTGAGTACTACCCTTCCGGTTGATCCTTTCCTCCTGACATGCAGGGAGCGGAAGAAGTCCCGGGAGGCCCTTCAGGCCCAGACGCTGGCTGAAGCCCGCTGCTGTAAGAGCATAGGGAGGGGCAAATTGAACTTGACCCAGGACTGTGCCATTGCTCCTCCCGGGGAGAGTGCCCTGAACATGCCCCTAGAGACTTTGGTGCTGGCCCCTTGTCACCGGAGGCCCCAGTCCCTGAGTCATCTGCCCCTTCTGCCCCGCATTCCCCATCCAACACCAGTCCCAAAGTGCGACCCTTGACCCCCCAGGCCCTCTTCACCTGGAAGCCCCGTGGCTCCCTATGGACAATATGATGTTATGTCTGTTATGCAATTGGAAGGGTCTGTGCATTGGGGGGGATTGTGAAAAGATGGGCTATGAGTTCCCATATCTACCTAATGATACTGGGAGAATGATCAGGAAGCCTGCTCATTACTATTAATGTGTTCTATTACTGCTGTAGTAGAAATGGTTCTGTTTAGTTAGTCACTGTATTGCCATGTATCTGTGTCCATGCAGTAGTGAGTATGTCAGTTCTGTCAAGCTGGAGTGCATAGGAGTTATTGCATTTCAGCTCATGTAATTTACAGGTGTTGCTCAGCAAGGTAAGGGTTATACCTGCTGCAGTCCAAGCCGGGACGGTTGGAGTTTTACCAGAGGGAGTATATAGCCTGGCCTTCGGCAGCTATAGCTAATTCTGGGCCTTTCCTCTGTCAGTCCTGTTAGAACAGGCAGTGGAAAGGTTAATTCCTTCAGTTGGCCTGTTTGTGAGTTTCAGCTCTGAAGTATTGTAGCAATATTCAGAGGCGGGCCTAAGCAACATTTGAATGTGTTAATCCAAAGGGTGGATATGGGTTGGAACACCCCCTAATGTGTGTGTGAGCCAATCGGTATCCAGCTTTGAGTTGTAATGATTCAAAGCTAGAAACACTCCCTGAGGATATTCAAATTGAGACATATTCCCAAATTCAGTTAATGATCAGGAGTCTAGAGAGAGAGAGCTGAGAGAGATAGGAAGCTAAGAAGAGGTCTCCCCCTCTTGCCCCACCTGGGTAAGGAGGGGGGGGGGATTCCAGCTGCCATGAGCAGAGAGGCAGAGATTACACCATGCCTGTGATATCATGCTGTATGCTGTCTGCACACCTATGCTGAATAAAGATCCACAGAAAAGAAGCTGCTGTGTGTGTCCCTGTTCCTGTGTATGGAGAATGGAGTGTCAGTGGGGGTCTCTCCTCTGGAGACCCCAGGGGATCCCTACTGGCTGGAGGCACTGCACCACCCAGAGAGAGCAAGGTACCCTGTCCCACACCACCTCCTGTCCCTGTCCTGGTTCTCCCCACAACACCGTGGAGCCCTCAGCCCTCCTGTTTGCCAGCAGGTCACAGCACCCAGACCACTCAGAGTGACCAGAAGGAGTGTACCCTCCAATCTCATGTCGGGTGGGGTACCATAGAAGGGTTACATAAGGAATACATATACTTTATTTTATCTAAGCCTCGTTCAGTTCAACCCAGTTATTTGGTGTATATTAAATCTTGTCATAAGTTACCGTGACAAGCACCTCCCCTCTCTCCCCCCTAACCCCCTCGCCCCCCGAGCGGGCTGTAAGTGATGACGGTGGATGATACAGAACACACGGAATATTACATCACTTCTCCTTTGCAGTAGTTCAGCTCACTAGCCCAGCCTCTCCGACCTAGAACACATACTTCAATCTGACTTTTTGAGACTTGGAAACTGGATTTCCCAAAACAAACTGTTTTTAAACACTGACAAGACTGTAACAATGGTATTTGGGACCAAGGTTACATTTTTAAAGCTTCCAGTGACTGAGCTCCAGATCAGAACCAACTCTAACACCACCCTAGCTCAGATTACTAGTTTTAGATACTTGGGCATATGGTTTGACTCCCACTTAACATTTGGGATGCACATTGATACCCTGACCTCCAAAACCTATGCCAAATTAGGTGTACTTTATAAGAACAAATCCTCCCTAAGCCTGCTGGTCAGGAAGTGCATCGTACAGCAGATGCTAATGCCAATTATCGACTATGGAGAGAGACATAGTATACGGCTCGGCACCCCAAATCCACCTTAGCAATTCCTCTACAACTCAATATGCTGTTCTGTCCTCCAAATGCAACTACAACACACACTACTGCGAAATGCTCAAAGAACTAGATTGGTCATCACTTGAGTTTAGGCGCAAAGTTCACCTTTCCTGTCTTGCCTTCAAATACTTTCTGGGCAAGCTACCCGTCTACCTGACCAAGCTCCTCACCCCTACCACATGCAGCACTTATCTGAGATCTGACTCCAAAAGACTGTTCATGGTCCCAAGGTTCAGCAAAGTATCTGGCCGCTCCTCCTCTTACCGTGCACCCCAAAACTGGAACAACCTACCAGAGACTCTCACATCCACCACCAGTCTAAATTCTTTCAAAACTAAAGCGGTCTCACATTTTAACCTGGTCTGTAACTGTTACAAACGCCTATAATATATCTTAATATATAAAATCGAATGGTTAGTGAGGTTAGTGCTATCTGCGGTGAATCTGATTGGTCCTCAGCCTCTGGCCAATCAGATTGCTGTGTGTGACGTCACCCAACTGCCACTCTCTTCCCCCTCGGCTCGGGCTCGCCACACACACACACACACACTGACACACACTGACACACACACACACACACACACACACACCAAATCACCTCTCCCCGCTCCAAATCACTCCTCCCCAGCGGCATCACCTCTCCCCCCTCCCCGCTCCAAATCACCTCTCCCCCTCCCCAGCGGCATCACCTCTCCCCCTCCCTGCTCCAAATCACCTCTCCCCCCTCACCGCTCCAAATCACCCCTCCCCAGCGGCATCACCTCTCCCCCCTCCCCGCTCCAAATCACCTCTCCCCCTCCCCAGCGGCATCACCCCTCCCCGCTCCAAATCACCTCTCCCCCTCCCCAGCGGCATCACCTCTCCCCCTCCCCGCTCCAAATCACCTCTCCCCCTCCCCAGCGGCATCACCTCTCTCCCCTCCCCGCTCCAAATCACCTCTCCCCCCCCCAGCGGCATCACCTCTCCCCCCTCCCGCTCCAAATCACCTCTCCCCCTCCCCAGCGGCATCACCTCTCACCTCATCACCTCTCCCCCTCCCCGCTCCAAATCACCTCTCCCCCCTCCCCAGCGGCATCACCTCTACCCCTCCCCGCTCCAAATCACCTCTCCCCCCTCCCCAGCGGCATCACCGCTCCCCCTCCAAATCACCTCTCCCCCTCCCCAGCGGCATCACCTCTCCCCCCTCCCCAGCGGCATCACCTCTCCCCCTCCCAGCGGCATCACCTCTCCCCCTCCCCAGCGGCATCACCTCTCCCCCTCCCCGCTCCAAATCACCTCTCCCGCTCCAAATCACCTCTCCCCCCTCCCCGCTCCAAATCACCTCTCCCCTCCCCGCTCCAAATCACCTCTCCCCCTCCCCAGCGGCATCACCTCTCCCCCCTCCCCAGCGGCATCACCTCTCCCCCCTCCCCAGCGGCGCTCAAACTCACCTCTCCCCCGCGGCATCACCTCTCCCCCCTCCCCGCTCCAAATCACCTCTCCCCCCCCCCGGCGGGGAACAGGCAGCTGCCACGCGGCGCGTAAGATGGCGGACCCCTTCCTCCCTCGCGGCGCCGAGTCAGAAGATGGCGGCGGCCGGAAGTACAGGTAGGTGTCGCTCCCCCACCTCCGGCGCCAAACGGAAGTGAGAAAGGGCGCATCAACTGAGACGTGTGTGTGTGTGTCTCACTGTCCACTGCCCCCCCCTCCTGTCCACTGCCCCCCCCCTCCTGTCCACTGCACCCCCCCCTCCTGTCCACTGCCCCCCCCCTCCTGTCCACTGCCCCCCCCTCCTGTCCACTGCCACCCCCTCCTGTCCACTGCCCCCCTCCTGTCCACTGCCCCCCCCCTCCTGTCCACTGCCCCCCCCCTCCTGTCCACTGCCCCCCCTCCTGTCACCGCCCCCCCCCTCCTGTCCACCGCCCCCCCCCCTCCTGTCCACCGCCCCCCCCTCTTGTCCACCTCACCCCCTCTCCTGTCCACCTCACCCCCCTCTCCTGTCCACCGCCCCCCCTCCTGTCCACCGCCCCCCCCTCCTGTCCACTGCCCCCTTCCTGTCCACTGCCCCCTTCCTGTCCACCGCCCCCCCCTCCTGTCCACCTCCCCCCCTCTCCTGTCCACCTCCCCCCCCTCTCCTGTCCACCTCCCCCCCTCTCCTGTCCACCGCCCCCCCTCCTGTCCACCGCCCCCCCCTCCTGTCCACCGGCCCCCCCTCCTGTCCACCGCCCCCCCCTCCTGTCCACCGCCCCCCCCCTCCTGTCCACCGCCCCCCCCTCCTGTCCACCGCCCCCCCCTCCTGTCCACCGCCCCCCCCTCCTGTCCACCGCCCCCCCCTCCTGTCCACCGCCCCCCCCTCCTGTCCACCGCCCCCCCCTCCTGTCCACTGCCCCCCCTCTTGTCCACTGCCCCCCCTCCTGTCCACTGCCCCCCCCCTCCTGTCCACTGCCCCCCCCTCCTGTCCACTGCCCACCCCTCCTGTCCACTGCCCTCCCCCTCCTGTCCACTGCCCCCCCCTCCTGTCCACTGCCCCCCCTCCTGTCCACCGCCCCCCCTCCTGTCCACCGCCCCCCCCCCTCCTGTCCACCGCCCCCCCCTCTTGTCCACCTCCCCCCCCTCTCCTGTCCACCTCACCCCCCTCTCCTGTCACCGCCCCCCCCTCCTGTCCACCGCCCCCCCCTCCTGTCCACTGCCCCCTTCCTGTCCACTGCCCCCTTCCTGTCCACCGCCCCCCCCTCCTGTCCACCTCCCCCCCTCTCCTGTCCACCTCCCCCCCCTCTCCTGTCGTCCTCCCCCCCTCTCCTGTCCACCGCCCCCCCTCCTGTCCACCGCCCCCCCTCCTGTCCACCTCCCCCCCTCTCCTGTCCACCGCCCCCCTCCTGTCCACTGCCCCCCCCTCCTGTCCACTGCCCCCCCTCCTGTCCACTGCCCCCCCCTCTTGTCCACTGCCCCCCCCTCCTGTCCACTGCCCCCCCACTCCTGTCCACTGCCCCCCCCCTCCTGTCCACTGCCCCCCCTCCTGTCCACTGCCCTCCCCTCCTGTCCACTGCCCCCCCTCCTGTCCACTGCCCCCCCCTCCTGTCCACTGCCCCCCCCTCCTGTCCACTGCCCCCCCCTCCTGTCCACTGCCCCCCCTCCTGTCCACTGCCCCCCCCTCCTGTCCACTGCCCCCCCTCCTGTCCACTGCCCCCCCTCCTGTCCACTGCCCCCCCCCCCTCCTGTCCACTGCCCCCCCCCCTCCTGTCCACTGCCCCCCCCTCCTGTCCACTGCCCCCCCCCTCCTGTCCACTGCCCCCCCCTCCTGTCCACTGCCCCCCACCCTCCTGTCCACTGCCCCCCACCCTCCTGTCCACTGCCCCCCCCTCCTGTCCACCTCCCCCCTCCTGTCCACTGCCCCACCCCCTCCTGTCCACTGCCCCCCCCTCCTGTCCACTGCCCCCCTCCTGTCCACTGCCCCCTTCCTGTCCACTGCCCCCTTCCTGTCCACCGCCCCCCCCTCCTGTCCACCTCCCCCCCTCCTGTCCACCCCCCCCTCTCCTGTCCACCCCCCCCTCTCCTGTCCACCGCCCCCCCCTCCTGTCCACCTCCCCCCCTCCTGTCCACCTCCCCCCCCCTGTCCACCTCCCCCCCTCCTGTCCACCTCCCCCCCTCCTGTCCACCTCCCCCCTCTCCTGTCCACTGCCCCCCCTCCTGTCCACCTCCCCCCCTCTCCTGTCCACTGCCCCCCCTCCTGTCCACTGCCCCCCCTCCTGTCCACTGCCCCCCCTTCCTGTCCACTGCCCCCCCTTCCTGTCCACTGCCCCCCTCCTGTCCACTGCCCCCTCCTGTCCACCGCCCCCCCTCTCCTGTCCACCTCCCCCCTCTCCTGTCCACCTCCCCCCCTCTCCTGTCCACCTCCCCCCCTCTCCTGTCCACTGCCCCCACTCCTGTCCATTGCCCCCCCTCCTGTCCATTGCCCCCCCCTCCTGTCCACGGTCCGTCCCTCCTGTCCACTGTCCGTCCCCCCCCTCCTGCCCCGTCCCTCCCCCTCCTGCCCCGTCCCTCCCCCTCATGCCCTGTCCCTCCTGTCCACTGTCCGTCCCTCCTGTCCACTGTCCCCCCATCCCCTCCTGTCCACTGTTCATCCTCCCCCTCCTGTCCACTGTTCGTCCCTCCCCTCTGGGAACACGGAAAACGAGGGAGAGAGAAGCGAGCGGGAAATTTTACTCACGGCCAACGCCAGGTCTCTCTCCCCCTCGCCGCTACAACTCACCTCTCTCCCTCCCCGCCGCTGCTCCAACTGGAACAGATGGCGGCGCCCGGAAGGACCCCCTTCCTCCCTCGCGGCGCCCAGTGAGAAGATGGCGGCGCCCGGAAGTACAGGTAGGTGTCGCGTGTGTCGCTCCCCCACTTCCCCACCCCCCCACTTCTCCCCCCCCCACCTCCCAGAGCATGCTCTCTACGGCTCAACATCCCCGAGGAGCAGGAGGAGGGCGGCAGGGACTTAATGCTGCTAGGTCAGGAAATGCAGGGGGAGGAATCCATGCCTTTGAGGCGCCCCCCCCCTGCCTTTGACGCCCCCCCCCCCCGCCTTTGACGCCACCCTCCCCTCTCCCTTTGACGCCCCCCCTGCCTTTGACGCCCCCCCCCTCCCTTTGACGCTCCCCCCCTGCCTTTGACGCCCCCCCCCTGCCTCCGGGCAACGCCGGGTATACACACACCTCTCCCCCCCCCCATCACACTCACCTCCCTCTCCGGCGCTGACTCACCTCCCCTCCCCGGCGCTTACTCCCCTGCCTTTCACGCCCCCCTCCCTGCCTCCGGCCAACGCCGGGTATACACACACACACCTCCTACACCCCCATCACACTCACCTCCCTCCCCGCCGCTCATTCACCTCCCTGGCGCTGACCCACCTCCCCTCCCGCTGCTGACTCACCTCCCCTCCCCTGACTCCCCTCCCTGGTGCTCCCCTCCCCGGCGCTCCACTCACATCACCTCCCACACAACTTACTGACACACACACGCTGACTGACGCGCGCACACACACTGACTGACACACACACACTGACTGACACACACACACTGACTCACAGACACACACTGGCTCACACACACACACACTGGCTCACACACACACACACTAACTGACGAGCGCACACACACACACACTGACTGACACACACACTGACTGACACACACACACCGACTGACGCGCGCACACCGACTGACGCGCGCACACACCCCCACACACACTGACTGCCGTGCGCACACACCCCCACACACACACACTGACTGCCGCACGCGCACACACACACTGACTGACTGCCGCACGCACACACTGACTGACGCGCACACAAACCCTGACTGACGCACGCACGCACACACTGACTGAGGCACACACACACGCACACACTGACTGTGTGTGCGTCAGTCAGTCTGTGTGTGTTTGTGTATCTGCCTCAGACTCACTGACGGGTGCGCAAACACACAGTGACTGACGCACACACGCTACATGAAGCTGTAAAGGAGGGAGGGGGGGGGGACTGGATTGATGTGAATGGGGGACAAACAGAGAGAGGGGGGAGGAGAGAGAGGAACGGGAACATTACATCCCGGGCAACGCCGGGTCTCTCAGCTAGTTATCTGTAACTGTGCATGCAATGTCTTGTATATAATGTATACCCTGTTCATTTAATGTAACTATGTATTTGTCATCTTACTGTAACTCTGTGCCCAGGACATACTTGGAAACGAGAGGTAACTCTCAATGTACTGTCGCGGCCGAGTTTATTCTTACCTTTACCCGGTCTCGGCTGCGACAGTAACCGGGCGCGCGCCGTGTTGTCCCGTGCGCGCGCCGAAGCCTCGGAGGAGCGGTCCTCCGATCGGGGCTTCCCTCTCTCCTCTCCGGGTCCGCCGGGTCCCCCGGAACCCCCCATCGCGGTCCCCCACATCGCAGGACACCAGGGCTCCCTCGGGGAGCCCTGGGCACGCGTGCATGGGGCGCAGGCACCCGATGAAGCGTGACCGCGCATTTGGCTAGCAAGCCGGGACATCTCCCGGCTTGCGGAACTAGCCAGCTAGCAATAAAACGTGTCGCCAGTGTATTACTTCCTGGTAACACGTTTTATAAATAAATAAAATAAATAATACTACTCTTTTAGTGTCCTTTCCAAATCCACAGGACTGTGAGAATGCAGCTTGAAGTATCACAGGTACCCCCTCCCCCCCTCCCCCCTCCCCTCTCCTCCCCCCTCCACTTTCCCCCTCCTCCCTTCTCCCCTCCTCCCCTCCTCCGGCTCTGTTACCCCCAGGGATTCTTTTTATGACGATATGTGGCGGTATGATGTGTCTGCACTTTGCCTCTTACCTTCTCTTCCTGCTCCTCATCTTCTCCTTGTGACGACGCATCGCTATGTCAACGTGACGCCGCAAACAAAACACATTTTTTT